>NC_064816.1:102104010-102211467 GCF_023721935.1 Panthera uncia | reverse complement strand
ATATATATATATATATATATATATACACACACATTTCTACTATTTAGGAAAAAAATAGAATGAGGATTGTTTTTCTGAATACTATAAGGGAGGATATTTTTTAAAAGACACAAGCAATAATATATTCTTTATTAATGAATCAGTTCTTCCTTTCATATCTAGCGCACTAATACAGTATTCTGAAATGTCGCTGAAGAATTCCTAATTGTCATATAAATGTCCTGTTGTCACTGATGTCTCTAGGACTCACTGCTGTATTTAACATTCTTGATGTCCACCATCCACTCTCCACCCTTCCTCCAACTCTTTTTGACTTACAATATTTGATGGTAAGTTTTCCTGGTTTCCTGGAACAAAGCTGCCATCCTAATTATTGGTGGGTACAATTCCAGAGCAGAAGAGGTGACGGTGGGGGGTGGGGGATTACATAAGGTAGAGAAAGAATTTAATAAGGAAAGCAAAACCGGAAAGTGTCTTACCAAGCTTACCACAGCTTCACACGTTGACACAGATGGTTACTTAGCCGTATTTGATATGTCTGTTCAGAACTCACAGGACCTCTTCATTTTGCAGCAATATATCTGCAAAGAGAAGCAGACATATAGGTCATCTATCCTGCTTTCTACCTCTTGGTAAAAATTTGTCCCATGTGGATATTACATTGCCCACATTTCTGGCTTATGTTACTGTGCTCTCCATAGAAGATTCTGGGAAAGCCAGATCCCCCGACACCTGTGATTCACTGGAGTCCAGAAGTGGTAGAGGAAACTTCAGCAAGTCCAGTTAAGTTGAGCCTGTGGACTGGACCTTTTTCCAGTTCCTCCCACGATGATTGAGATGAGTCTGTATCACAGGCCAGCATTCACCTTGCAGAAGGCCACAATAGCAAATTATATAGAGAAATGAAGCAATGATGGGGTGGCCAAGACCTCTCCATTGAGCCAGTGGCCAAGGGCCCAGAGTTACGTGGATCTGTAAATTGCGACAAGGGAGGGGAAAGTTAGATATATTTGGTTCAATTCAGATGTTTACTCCACATATACTTTTTCTCTAAAAGGATCCCATTAACTTCGAAGTTTTAAACTGTCATGTCTATACAAAAAACAAACTAGCATCAAATCTATGTCTCTAATCTTAAATTTCTAACTACTTGAAATCTCTACAAGAGTATTTCACAAGTCTCCTAACTTCCATGAGCGACTCAATATACTGGTCTATGGAATGGGTACAATAACACCCTCCGAAATGCTTTCAGGGGCACCTGGGTGGCTCTGCCGGTTGAACAGCCGACTTCGGCTCAGGTCATGATCTCGCAGTCTATGAGTTTGAGCCCCGCATCAGGCTCTGTGCTGACAGCTTAGAGCCTGGAGCCTGCTTTGGATTCTGTGTCTCCCTCTCTCTCTGCCCCTCCCCTGCTCATGCTCTGTCTCTCGCTCTGTCAAAAATAAACATTAAAAAAATTAAAAAAAAAAGAAATGCTTTCAGTATTAAATGATTGCTTATATTTAATAAAGTTGTAAATATTAAATGAGATCCTATGGACAGAGTAACAGCACAGTGTGAGGACACAGTATGTATTTAGTAAATGGTAATTTCCTGATTTTCATTTTCTCTCCTTTGGAATATGTTTTTAAATACATGGATGTTTTCGGGTGCCTGGGTGGCTTAGTTACATGCCCGACTTCAGTGCAGGTCATAATCTCACAGTTTGTGGGTTCAAGCCCCACACCCAGCTCTGTGCTGACAGTTCAGAGCCTGAAGCCTGCTTCAGATTCTGTGTCTTCCTCTCTCTCTGCACCACCCCCACTTGTGCTCTGTCTCTCTCTCTCAAAAATAAATATAAAATGTTAAAAAAAAATATTAAAAATATGGACATTTTCCAGGGTGCTTGGCTGGCTGAGTTGGTTAAGTGTCCAACTTTGATTTCATGATCTCAGGGTCGTGGGATTGAGCCCCACGTTAAGTTCTGTGCTGATAGGGTGGTGCCTGCTTGGGATCCTCTCTTTCCTTCTCTCTCTGCCCCTTCCCTGCTTGTGCTCTCTCTCTCTCAAAAAAAATAAACTTAAAAAAAATGGACATTTCCCTAGCTCATATAGAGACATTTTTTTAATTTTCTATTTTAATCATATTCCTAACTGAATTATCAATATTAAAAATAATCTCTGGCATTCTTGACTTAGAATCTTAAACCATCTAACAAATGGCTGTTTTCTAATAGAACCATAGGTAGGAGAAACAGTACATTTTGGCTTTCAAAGTAACCCATTTTTTTTTCTTTTAATATTTACTTATTTTTGAAGGAGAGAGAGACAGAGCATAAGCGGGGAGGAACAGAGAGAGAGGGAAACACAGAATCCAAAGCAGGTTCCAGGCTCCAAGCTGTCAGCACAGATCCTGACACGGGGCTTGAACTCACAAGCCGTGAGATCATGACCTGAGCCGAAGTTGGATGCCCAACAGACTGAGCCACCCAGGCACCCCACAGAGTAACCCAATTTTTAGAAAATGTTTTTATCTGTAGATTTATAAGCAATCTCTATATAGTTATTTAAATAGTCATTATGTAAGAACCAAGAAAGATACTGAAAAGAGGAAATAAAAAAGCTCCTGTGATATGTGCTCTGTTTTCTATACAACCCTCAGAAGTAGAGCTTGTGAAGATACTCTCTTTTCAAAAATGCTGGGAGTGGCTGAATTGAACCAGATGTTGTTAACAAGTGTTATTTTCATTATGAAGAGTTAAATATGATTAAAAATTGAGAAATAGATCTCTAAAACATTTAATTCAACTTCAATTTAACTAATTAATTCCAGTTTTAAAGGATTTTATTTGTTATTTCCTTGATTATTTTGTTTTATTGGCTGTCTCTATAGCCTAGAAAAAATATTGTTTGCATAAATGAATTAATTGTCTCATTGTGAAATACATTTCAAACAAAGAACACTGAAACTATTAATTTGATATCAAATTGGCCAGGGAGATTTGAAAAATAACCAGTTAAGCCTGCAAATAATGAGAAATACAACAAATTAAATTAAAAACAGGAGGATAGCCATGCAGCATGTCATGCATTGTTAAAAATTTCATTAGTAATCTGAAAGACAGATGCAAAAGAAATACTCAGAATGTAGCAAGAGAGGTAAAGAAACAGTGAATATGAGACAAAAGCTTATTTAAATAGAGGGTGGATTTAAAAGGTCTAAAATATGTCTAATAATAATTCTGAAGGAGATTAAAAGAAATGGAGGCAAGCAATATCTAAATGATTATGGCTGAAAATTTTTCAGAATTGGCAAATGATACCAAATGATGAACTGAGAAAAACCTATAAAACCCCAGTATGGTTTAAAAACGAAGCTCATACTTAGACAAAGGATAATGAAACTCCCAGAATCCAAAGACAAAGAGAAGATCTCGAAAGCAATCTGAGAACAAAGGTAGATTCCCAGCAGAGGAATGGAAAATAAATGGAGTTAACAACTATGTATGGTACAAGATTGGAGACTAAGAGAAAACTGTCAGTGAAAAATTATAGAGCCTGTGAAGCCATCATCATTTTAAATAAATGATGTCAAAAAATCAAGATTTTTCAGAACAACGAAATTGAAAAAAAATGTATTACCAACAGATCAACTAAACAGACTTCTGAGCACTGGGTGTTGTATGGAAACCAATTTGACAATAAATTTCATATATTGAAAAAAATAATAAAAAAATAAACTTCTAAAAAAATTTTAAAAAATTTTAAAAAAAATAAAGAGACTTCTAAAGTTATATTTCTGGAAGATGAAACATGAACCCAAAGATTGTTCTGAGATGTAAAAAGGGATATTAACAAAAATATTCATAAACTTGAGAGTAAATCTAAATAAACACTGACTGTTTAAAACCAAAATGGAAATATTTAGTACATTTCTTTTTTATGGTGAAAAAAATTAATATCAAACTAAAATCCTATACACAAAGCATTAAATTTTTGAATGAGATAAACAGAATTGAAGTGTTCTAAGGTCTTTGGATTGTATCACCAAGGGTAAGCTATTGATTAATACTAAATTTAGATTAAATATTCATGTTAACATTTTCAGCAAAGCTGCTGATAGAAAAAAATACAGGATTAGAAAAAAAATAATGAGGGCAAGAATTAGGAAAATACTAAACTTAAAAGAGTTCACAAAAAAGGCAAAATACTTTAGAAATATATTAGGACAAAAAGCAGATAGTAGAATGGCCGAAATTACTTCAAATATACAAGCATCATAATCAATGTAAAGTAACTAACTTATACTTAACATACATACAATACCAGTCAATATAAGGACATAGAAAGGTTGTGTGTATATTTCTCCCCCATCTGACAGCATGCTAACTAACTAACCCTGCCTGGCCCACCTGAGTGTGATGGGAGTTGACAATATATGGTATCTAAGCCAAAGTTTTAAGAGTAATCATGTTATATTACCATAGCATATCCTGTCTACCATAAGAATTACTATATTAGGTTGAACCTTAATATGAAAACGACACACAGAGCAGTGCCTTATAGCAGGACCTACAGTTGTGTGATAATCAACATGAATGAGAAGTATTTCTTGTGTTAAGTTACTGAGATTTGGGGGTTGTTATTAAAATATCAACTGTAGATACCATGTAAGAATTGATATTTAGAAGTGGGACATTGTTATAGACTAAATGGTCTACAACAAAATTCACATGTTGAAGCCCTATCCCTCAATGTGATGTTATTTGGAGGTGAAGCCTTTGGGAGGTAATTAGAGTTAAATGAGGTTAAAAGCACAAGACCCTAATCCAAGGCAGCCCTACTTTTTACACAAGGAATAGGAGACACTAGAGAGCACTGTCTCTTTCTTTGTGGGCACAGAGGAAAGGCCACGTAAAGACACAGTGAGGAGGCAGCCATATACAAACCAGCAAGAGAGGCATTGCCCGAAATTATTATTTTTTTAATCAGAAACTAAATTTTTCAGGACCTAAATCATGGACTTCTAGACTCTAGTACTGTGAAAAAATTAATTTCTGTTGTTTAAGCTACTCAGTCTGTGACACTCCATTATGGCAGCCAAAGCTAATACAGAGGCTATTATAATAAAAGTTAATTTATCATCCATTGATTTCAGGGTAGGTGGTAAGAAGTGAAGAAACAATTATTGGGACTGTGGAAAAACATTTGCTAAAAGTGTATCTTGCAATAATAGAGACAGAAAATGGATCATTTTAACTTTGCCTTTAGGGGAAGAATTGAGAAACAGAATACTATCAGCACACTTCAGTTGCTAGTGTCTGCATCTCTGATCAGACACCAAGAGAGAGAGATTAACACAGAAAATATGGGCTGATTTAAAAATATACATGAAAAAAAAAAAGAGAGAATCCAGAAGTTCTATTGGTGGGGGTGGGGGAAGGGGGATGTATCTATTTCTCATTCCTAACCTGAAAAATGCTTTAAGCATAAAAGCTGATTACGACTCAGCTTGGTGAAGGGCTCAGGAGACAGAGATCAAAAGCAAAACTCTCATGTGGATGCATGTATGTTTAATGCACCTTTAATCAAGTCTAAAAAAAATATATATATCTTGAAAAGAGCAGTGGATGAAGCACTGGCACATGGAACTGACTGTAATCAATCTGATAAAGGATTAAATAACTTTTGGAGGGAGTTGTACTGACAGGTGTCACTAAACTGGATCAGAAGAGACTGAACGTTTGAACCTTAAAACAATCTTCAGGTACCTATTGTCTCATCCAATGTGTTGGGGGATCTTGACAACATTCTGTCCATAACTGATTGTTCATACAATCATAATTTCATTAAGAATACAAAACATTTTAAAACCACAATGAGAACACTTGATCTCATAATTATTTTTTTGAAAACTGTATCTCAAAATCAAGACAGATTGTTTTTGAGCCCACATGGGTCGTTTGTTAAAAATTGATCATGGGGGTGCCTGGGTGGCTCAGTCCATTGACCACTGCACTCTTTATTTCTGCTCAGGTCAGTGATCTCACAGTTTGTGAGGTCAAGCCCTGTATCCTGTGTCAAGCTCTGCATTGACAGTGTGGAGCCTGATTGGTTTTCTCTCTCTCTGTCTCTCTGTCTCTCTGTCTCTCTGTCTCTCTCTCTTTGTCCCTCCCCCCCTCATTCTCTCTCTTTCTCTCTCTCACACACAGAATAAATAAATATATAATAACAACAACAACAAAAACAAAATAAAATAAAAACTTACCATGTTCTAAGCCTAAGAAGTCTCAAAATATTTTAGTCTTATATAGCCCACTATCTCTAACTTTATGCAACGTATAAAAAAATCATGAAATAACAAATAGCAAAAAATCTCTAATTTCAAAATTTGAAAACACATTTCTAAGTTAACTTAATTAAGAATTCATAATGGACATTGGAACGCACTTAAAATCAAATCAAAATAAGGATATTACATGTAACTTGTGGGGTGGAGGAAAATTTATCTTTAAATATGCACACTAGAATAAAAAGGAAAGCTGAAAAAATAATGAGTTAAGCATACTCAGTATAAACTTAAAACAGAGATTTGGGGCGAATATGTTACATATTATAGTAGTAGATGAAATTGAATATAAAGAGTATATTATTATTTAAAAGAAACAAAGACTAAGCTTAAGAGAAAAATGGCAGAACACTATAAATAATCAAAACTGTCTCATAAAGAAATATATTTGAAATTTTCTATGATCAGTAGAAAAATTGAATGAGAAATTTAAAATCTACCCACAAGGTACATATTAAGTCCTATAAGTTTAGGGACAAATTTCAAGGCACCAATAGTTAAATTTTACACAAAGTACTAAAAAACCAGCAGGAAAATATACCCTGATTTATTTTATGAACGGAATGTAACTTTGATATTAAAATCATGAGGACAGTATGAGAAAAAAAAATAATGTGACTTATAAATTAAGATGCAAAAAATCCTAAATAAAATATTAGCAATCTGCAACATGAGTCTTTCAGTGAGTCAAAAATAAAGTTAAATTTATTGGGTTGAATTTAATACAGACATCAAAATTTAACATCATCAGGGAATCTAATAATGTAATTCTAACTAAAGGAGGAAGGCTATATGATTTTGTCAATAAATGCAGAAAGTTATTTAGTATGAATGAACGTTTATTAACCAAAATATTCTTAAAATATGAATAAAAAGACTTTTAATTTAAAGCAGGTAATTAATTTAAAACATCATATGTTCAGTGGTGAAATGTTCAGAGCATTCCTTTTAAAAGCATACATTTTTTAAGAATGCTTATTAATAAATAGTTCTTCTATTCAGCATTACAAAGACTATCCCAGCCAGTCAAATAACATAAAGAAGTAAAATACAAATTTTAAGTATTGGAAAGGAGAATACAAAACCTATCATTATTTGTAGGAGAAACAGTTGTCTAAATAGATAACCCAAAAGAATCTACAGAAAATTAATTAATAGGACAGTCTCTCTGAAAGTTTCAGATATAAAGGTCCAGATATAAAAGCAGTATAGAAATTGTCTATTAACAATAAAAATAAACTTTATAAATATAAGAGCAAAAGTATGCAATATATAAATACTAAGCATAAATATACATAAATGTAAAGCCAGTGAAAAAGTGAGAGGTCCTTACGAACAATTCTTTAACTGTTTCCAAAGACATTTCATAAGACCTAGTAAATGCAGAGATAAGTCATTTAGAGGGGGTAGCTTATAAACAACAGAAATCTATTTCTCACAGATCTGGTGGCTGGTGGTCCAAGATCAGAGGGTCAGCAGGTCGAATTCTGGGGAGGGCCAGAATTCTTCTCTTCTGAGTTGCAGACTGCATACTTCTTGCTTTGTTTTCACAAGGCAGTAAGAAATAATAATAATAATAAATTTAAAATACATAAAAATACCAAGGGATGGGAAAGATAAGAGGTCTTCAAGTGGCAGTATTAACTGAAAAATTACTATGGAAAATTTTATGAATTACCCACAAATTTGGATATATGTGTATGCCTTGGTCAGCACCAGGAATCATACACAAGAGTATCCATAGTAGTTTTAGCAGAGATTTTTTTTAGCTGTTCCCAATATCCATTTTCACACTTTTTTAGTACTAAAGTCCCTCGATATTAGCTGTGTCCACAGTCAATCAGAAGAAAATAGCTAGGAGTGCAGAGATTTGGTTTCATCCAATGGAATCTGAGCAGACATGGTGAGTGTACCTTCTGGCCAGTGTTCTTTAAAAATATAGTGTGTGCTGTCTCTTTCCTTTTCTTTCTTCCCTTTGTCTAGACTGCTACCAAGATGATTGAAACTGGACCAAGGTATGTGAATAAGGAGGTGAAATTGGGACTCGAGGCCAAAAACTATGAACCATGAAGACAAAGGGAATCTAGTTTCTTGAAAACATGGAGCACAATATAGACCCTGAACTACCTACTGGAGCTTTCATGGGGAAGCAACGTAAATTTCTGTTTTGCTTAGAGATACATTTTCTTCACATATTCTGTCACTTTCAGCAGAACTTAATTCTAATTGTGATAGCGATCTTATTCAAATAAGAAAAATTAAAATAATCCTATTTGTAAATAGCAGAATAGAAATATGACTTACATGTTTATCAATGGAATGGTTTACAATAGTAAAATATAAAAGCTACCGATACCAGCATTGACATGCATGAGGTTTACAGATATAATATTAGATAACAAACCTGGGTTGTAGAAGAATATATATAGCATGATTTTATTTGTATAAAATAAAAACAAGAATAACCAAACAACTTACTGCATGCGTACGGGCATATGCACTAAAATTAAAATCATCGGAATGTTCACAAATATATTTGGAAAACAGAAGAGGATGGTTTTATATATAGGGGGTTTCAAAGATTCTCATAATTTCTACTTCTTAAGCTAAGCAATGGATATGTTGATGTTCAGTTTATTTTCTCCTATAAAACGTGTATTTACGTACTCTCTTTTGTATATATGCCTTATAATATATTTGAAAATAAATTAAACATAGAAACAGAGACCTAAAAATGAACATTAAGATCACATTCATGAAATTTAACTTTAAGGATGAACAGAGAAATTTGGGCTCTAACTACAGGGAATTAGGGGGTCAGAGGATGATCATTTTAACAGGATGAAATACGTCCCTAGTAGACAGGGGAAAATGGATAAGTCTGGGTTGCAAAGTGATGCAAATAGTATTTGCGAGTTAGTTATCTATGCTGTGTGAGGCCCAGGGAATCTAGGTGGAAGGAAGTTAGTGTTCCTCGATCCTAAAGAAGGAGCAAGGGGGTGCACATGTATTCTCTGAGACTAGAAGTGCTGGAAATTGGAAAACAATAAACTTCATGAATATAGATTCAGTCAGAGACTGAATGTGACCTGGCTGTCTGCAGACCAATATCAGCCTGCTAATCCATTTTGCTTGGGCTGGCTAAAATTTACCAGTATAGAAAAAAGAAAAATTTACCTATTTATTTCTAAACAGTAAACTCCATGAAATCCAATAATTTCAACGGTTTGTATGTAACTTTGCTATTCCCTTTGATTTTTTTTTTTAAATGTAAGATTATCATTCCTCTGAGTTTTCATCTTTCTCCCAATACCTCTCAGATGCTCAGTCATGAAGAAGGCTGGGGAGGTTGGCAGGGATGGAGTTAGAGTTAATGTGATCTTCTCACACAGTGAGGAGAGGTTCTTGGACCAGCACAGTGCAGTGTGGCTCCTCTCACTTTCACAACTACACACAATGCCAGCCCAGTTGATCTCTGCTCTGTTGGCATTTGAAGATGAAGTCAGCCAAAACCAATCAACAGTGAACCTGCCTGGGGTCTGGCTGTGACTTTCATTTGCCTGGCCTAGTATATCTATTCCTGCAGCTGCCACTGCCCAAGAACAGTCCTCTGCAATACAGTGTTTTTGTTTTTGTTTGTAATGTTGCCTTGACCAACTTTGAGGTCCTGGTGAGAGGCTGATCAGCTTCCTTTCTTGAGAAGCTAGATCTGTATCTCAACCACTTCCTTATCAGACACACACTCCTGGCTACTAGTTGCTGCACTAAATGTCCCAGGGCCAGGAACTAGACAACTAGGGACAATCCCTATGCTCTAGAGCTTGAGAAATTACTCAAGTTAGCCAATCACGGGGAGCCATGATGCTAACCTCACTTTACTTGCCATACATGAGTTTCCCCTTTCAGCTCCAGCTTGCTGCTACCCTGCCTCTGGCACAACTTCCTGTGTCGCCCTGAGAGGCAGCCTCGTCTGGTTTGGAGCTACAGCAAAGAGCACTGCCTCTCATCTATCTCAATGTCATATCGTGTCTCACAAAATATTCTCTAAATCATATAAAACAATTGACGCTGTGAGCAGGATGGCACGGCCATAATCACAGGCCCCTTGGTAGCTTCATGGGGGTGTGCTCTTGGCTCACTAATTGGTTTCAAACCACCAAGAGAGTGGCTTGGGACAAAACTGCCATCTACTGCTTGGGTTACCCTTGAGCTGGTGTCTGCCCGTGGTTGCCACAGCCTTCCTTACCCTTACCCAAACTTCTTCCTGTGGGGATGTTCAAAGTGAATAGTGCTGAGTGGCTAAACTCCGGAAATGAGATGCTAGGACAGGTGGGAGCCTCCTTTATGGTACTAGGAGTGATAGGCCACTTGAGTCCTTAGGGCAGTCCTGTGGAGGAAGATATTTGGGATGCCCACAGTTAGAGAAATGGTACCTTGGTCTTTGCTTACATGGGGGTAGCAACCTACCTGTCTTCACTGCTGCTACATACCTTGCTTCAGTCATCAATAAACTTCACACTTCCCAGACCCTCAGGGTACCTTGCATCAAAATGTTGGAGACCAGTAGCCTGTTATTTAATCCAAAGGGGGCCCTGTGAGGCAAAATACTGAGTATTTCATCCCTACATTCTCCCTTACCCTCAAACAGACTGAAGTTACCCAATTGCATAAATAATGCAAGATGCTCAGCCAGGATGTTCAGGACTTATTAATTGCTGCCACATACCAACATATGAATACACTGTCCCTTTGCACTAGGAACTAACTGGGTCCCAAGGATTGGCTGCTATAGCTCCCTGAGGGCCAGCTCCAAACACTTAGAGGTACAATGGGGAGCCTTGGAATGAGAGATGGCTGCCTGGGGCAGGCTGCTGGGGCTCCTCCCCTCTTTCTACATAATACTTCAAAGGTTCATAGTATGAGTCAGAAACTGAAAACCAAGCTTTAGGAAGCTGGAAACCCAAAACAGGAAATATAAAGGTGGATGTGGGGAGGGAAGAGTAGAGACAGAGACATAGCAGACAGTAGTTCTAATTCCACAACCTCTGGGCAATGGGTCCAACAGTTTTCCCCTGTGCTGCCCTGCTACTTATGGCCCCATTGCAACAAAAGCCTAATCTGCGGGGTTATAAGGGAAATATCTGCAGTACCCTTGTGACATAGCCAAAGGCTAATTCAAGTCTAACTTGCTTGAGGTCCTTAGACCATATGATTGTTGCCACCGGGAAAGACCTTAACCCTGACAATAACAACTTAAAGATCTCTAGAGGAAGAAACTTATAAATAAGATCAAGGTGCAGGGAAATTCCCCTGAGGTATATATAGTGGAAGGGAGTGGGAAGAGGAAAAATACAAATAAATCTGGGTACAGAGGGAGGAAATTTAATAATAATAATAATAATAATAATAAATACTCAACTCTCACATACAAGTTAAACTGTGTTGAAACAAAGCTCCATAATTTACTAAAAGAATTTATATAACAAAAAGATACAAAGGGCAATGATTGCCTTTTGTGCCTTTACAATGCAAGTTCTAAATTAACATTAATGTTTACTAAAATGCACTAATTGGCAAAACATCCTGAATGTAATAAATATTTGGCCTCAAATTACACTCATACCTAAGGTTCCCACTAAATTTAAACAAGATGCCACCTACAATCTCAGAAAAACAGCTAAATATAAAATAGAGGGAAAATAGGTATGTCTTGCTTTCTAGCCTTGCCTAAATTTCCCATTGCCATAGTACGTGTTGCCCTAAAATATGCCAGAGTGGGATAGATGTTTTGACACAATGAATAATGAAGTTAATTTAAAGGTTTGGCATTTACAAATTGGCTCAATAAAATGTGAACTTACAGACCCCCAATTAAAATAGTTGGTATGGTCCCATGCAGGTTAAACAGGATCTTTAAGGATTGCAAGTTTTTATATAAGACCTAATTAATGACTGGGTGATTATCCCTACTGCTTCTCGAATTGATAGCCCAATTTTGCTTGTTTTCACACCTGCAAAGAAAAAAAATGGTGCCTCAGGACCAATTACTGCAATCTTAACAATGGGGCCCATCCATTACGGCTTCTGTATCTAATACTCAATGTTATTAAAATTACCAGCTCCATTCACTCAGCAACTAGAAAATGTTTTGCTATTATGTATTTGCTATGTGTTTTGCTATTCAATATTTGACTCATGTGAGTTATTCAACACCTTCCCATCTTCATTTGCCTTCAAGTCCAAAGTGACACAATCCACTGTTACCAGGCTGCCCATGGGAATACCTCAACATCTTTGCCATTGCCTAGTCCTTGCATCCAATGTGGTAACTGTACTGTGTCCATCTTTGTCCAGGAGCACAGGCATGACATTACATTGATGACCTTCTTCTCTGAGGAGATTAATTTGATACACCCAGTAAGGACATACAAACTTGACATCTTCTAGTACTTTCTTAGATTCTGAAAACAATAATTCTTTATTTACAAATTTTACTTGATCTCACTGATGCTGCTACTTAGAAATAGCTCAACTTATGGGGTGCCTGGGTGGCTCAGTCGGTTGGGCATCCAACTTTGGCTCAGGTCATGATGTCGTTATTCCTGAATTCGAGCCCCATGCCAGGACCTGTGATGACAGCACAGAGCCTGGAGCCTGTTTCAGATTCTCTGTCTCTCTCTCTCTCTGCCCCTCCCCGTCTAGCACTCTGTCTCTCTCTCTCTCAAAAATAAATAAACATTTAAAAAGTGAAAAAAAAAAGAAATAGTTCACCTCAAATGGAGCCCGAAGCAACAAAAGGCCCCTAAATTTGTACAAATTAAAATCAAGAGACCCATGTCAGCACCCTCAGAGACTTCTTCATAAAATAAGTTTTATCAACTACCTCTTATGCCTCTTAGAGTCTCTGGACCACCTAAGATGGTCATAAATTGCCCATGGGTTTTGATACAAGAGACTGTCCTACTCAGCCCTGTATTGTATGCTATTAGAAAAGCAATTACTGGCCACATGCTGGGGTCTCTTGGAAACAGAGGCTGTCACAGACCATGAACAGTCCATATCCACTAGTCTGTTATGACTTGAGTCATAAAAGCAACACTCCCACAAGCTCAGCACAGCTATGGAAGATGCCTTGATGGAGGATGGAACGAAACATGGGCCATCTGGCATATTCTACCTAGAGGGGAGGGAATGTCTTCCCGTCTTCAATCTCTTGTCACATTCCAGGGTGCTGGAGGAGGCCAGTCTTCTCCCAGACACCTTAGCTACCTGGGGAGCCCTTTTCAATCAATTGAGTGAATAGCATTAGAGTTCACAGACTGTGTGGATATATGGGTAGTGTTGCTACCTCCAAAGTGATGGAGCTCACTGGAATGTTACTGCTTTCCATTCTTTTTTTTTAATTTTTTTAATGTTTATTTATTTTTGAGACAGGGAGAGACAGAGCATGAACAGGGGAGGGTCAGAGGAAGAGGGAGACACAGAATCCGAAGCAGGCTCCAGGCTCTGAGCTGTCAACACAGAGTCCTACGCGGGGCTGGAACTCACGGACTGTGAGATCATGACCTGAACTAAAGTCGGACGCTTAACCAACTGAGCCACCCAGGCACCCCTACTGCTTTCCATTCTTAAGGCAGATGTCCCTGATTAAAAAAAAAAAAGTGGGACACAAAGGCCAACTGGTGAAATTTTTGACAATCATCTTAGCATCAGATGCCCTTGTCAACAAGTGGTTGCATATATACCTTTATGAAAACTCTTCAGCCAATGCCAAAGAGTGGTCCTCTTTGGAGTAAATAATTCTGGGAATCTCTTGATCCATGTATACCCAAAATACAAATCAAGGTCACACATGATATACAAAGAAAAGAATATAAGGCCCTATCAGGACACTCCTTATTTCTTTTAGAGTTTGAGACACTGCTGATATTAATCAAGGCACACATTTCACTTCTCAGAATGCATAATGCTGGGCTCTGGAAAAGTCATTCAATGGAAATTTCAGCTCTCTCAAAGATCCCAGGTAGCCAGTTTGCGAGCCTAATGTGTTCCTCAACAAACTCCTATTTAAGTTACAAAACAATAAATGGACTCCAAACTGGGTGTTTATCTTCTCTGAGGCCTCAATCTCTCCTAATTTAAGGCTCCTTAGCTGATTCACACCATATACCAATTAAAAAAACCTTTCTATATTTAAAGGAGGATATGTCTCACCTCCCTGTGTATGAAACTTGCATTATATGAGGTCCATTAACAATGTCTTCCTCTGGCTTTATAGATCCTTGATCCTTCCCCCATTCATAAGATCTGGAAGCCAGTCAAGCACACATACTCTCTTGGGACCCATTAACTATACATTTTCCATGGGCAGGCACCTACCCATCTGTTACAGGACTTCCACCAGCCCAAAGACCTTCCTCAATATTCAGGTTATGAGGAATGGGTAATTAATCCTGGTTCTTTTCTGATCTCCTCTAGGAAACTGAAATCAGTTGTCCAGAGCCATTCTCACAAACAGTATGGACTACAAAGAAGGGAGATAAAAAAAATTTCACATAGTAAATAAAAATCACAGAGACAATAATGAAATCAACACCGTAGCCCATAATAATAAAACCAGACAAATCCTCACTGGTAACAATATAAGCTGGAAGAAAATCAACATAACACAACAAAGGTCAGTCAAGTGCAGGCACACACCTTCCTATTGACTGTTGGTCTCAATCCTGATCTGGGTGCTTTTATTGGTTTGCAATCCAGAAGCCAAAACCCTTGAAGTAAGCCACTGTTTCAAGCAAACATGGCAAATGCTGAGGTCCATGTGCCACTGAGTTTGACTAATATAAGTTCAGGAGCCCAAAGACCTCACTGGCTTGCCTGCCATCAACTAAACCAATAACTGAGAAAAAGGGCCCATAATAATTGGCTAAATTGGAGGGCCTGCCTACACACTAATGCTGGATCTCTAAGCTCAGTCATGGACATTTCCATTGCCAAACAATCAGGTATCCTAGTAACAACATGTATCTAACTCAGGCCACATGACTTAAATCTATTTACAGCAGAACCCTTCTATCACCCATCTAGGCAAAACCTTGAACTATTGAAAAGTTTAGATTTGGCTACTTTTTATTTAAAGTTTATTTATTCTGAAAGAGGGAGAGAGAAGGAAAGAGGGAGAGAGAGCAAGCATGGAGGGCCAGAGAGAGAGAGAGAGAAAGAAAATCCCAAGCAGGGTCAACACTGTCAGCACAGAGCCCTGTGCTGGGCTCAAGCTCACGAACGGTGAGATAATGACCTGAGCCAAAATCAAGAGTCAGACACATAACCTATTGAGCCACACTGGCAACACTAGGTTCAGCCACCTTTAATTATTGTACCAGCTGTGTTCTGGTGATTTGATCCAATTATGGGAGTATCACTGATGTAGTCATTGCTTTTGTAATCTTTGGATATACACAACACCTACACTTAAAAGATAACTTTAAATCAAGCTCCCAGGAAAAAGTTACCTTCAAATTCCACAAAGACTTTGCCTTATTATAGTACCATAGAGCCACTACAACATGACCCACACCAACTCAAGTGGGTATCTAGTTGGGAAGAATACCTTAGTCCCACATACCGGGCAACATCATGCCGGCCCAAGACCTTGCTATGGAGATGAGTTCACCCTGACAATGAGACCAACATGCCAACAATGTCCACAGGCTCTCTTGTAAGGTACTGAGATATAGGATATAGGGCATTTATTATTTTTCTTCCTTTGATACTAGGGATTCTATCATACTTCCTGGACTTGCCACTTCCTGAATCTATGCTCCTGGTATGCTCCTTGCTCTCTGTCAAAACATACACCTCTACACATCCATTCCTAAAGGGAAATCTTGTAGAAGGTACTAGTATCTCTGTCATACTACAAATTAATGGAAATTATTGTTTTCTGCAGGAGGTAAACCCTAGAAATAGTACCTCCCACTTCTTAGTGCTTTTGCTACTTTCCTCATCCAACTTGTTACCAGACCACCTGCCTTATATCTCTGACCATGACCATTCAGTCCTCTAATTTATAAGCAAAACCCACTAATCTTTACATACACTTTACTGAACTTTTAGTTCATCCCCTCTAACAATGTAACTGCTGGATCTGCCTCCGTGACTCAAGGAATACACCAAGATAGAGCCATTAAAAGATAACTCATACTTTCAACATGCTCTACAACTCCTCCAGATATTGTTAGAGACCCTGAGCATTTTCACATTTGTTTTGTTGGCTAATGTCATATAAACTGGAAACTGGTTATGGGGCCAGTCTACAAGGACTCCCTATACTTTTTTTTCCTCCTTTTTACTCTCATAATAAAATGTTTCCCTCTGTCTTTCAGCACAATTTATGCTTTACTCTCTAAAAATCTCCTCTACTATTTGAGCCATGTAAATACTCCAAATAATGAAACCCCAAACTAATGCCAAGACATCCAGGGGTCAATTATAATACGATTTGTTTGTTGTTTGTTTTGAATGCTATCATAACCCAGTTTGGGGGGCCTGGATAGATATCAGTCAGTTCCCCTTCTTGAGCAGCTGGTTAAGTCCATATCCAACCACTTCCTTTATCTGACTCTCATACTCTGGGCACTATGTACCTTCCCAAATTACCTCAGGGCAAGACATCAGACAATTAGAAATAGTCCCTAAACTGCCAAGCCCCAAAACTTATTTAAATTAGCCAGTCTACAGGGATGTCATGAAACCTAGCTAACCTTACCCCTTTTGTGTGTGTAAGTTTTTCTGTATGACTCTGGCTTGCTGTTATCCTGTCACCAGGTACAATTCACTAGATGGCCCTATCTTCTCTCAGTTGGGACTATAAGTAACAAAGAATTCTGCCTTTCATCTATCTGAGTGTCAGGGTGTTGTGTCCTGCCATCAAAAGAATCCTTAAATATTAGAAAATATTTCCTGGGCCATCTGCAAGCCCAACTCAGCTTTATCTAAGTCCATTCCATACCCACAACTAAGGGTATCTCAGTAAAACCACACAAAAAGTCCTCCCTCTGACACCCAGGCTACTTGCCAGGTTTTCTCAAAGGATGCTTTGGGCCTAAAAGATAATCTCCTTCTAAAGCCCCAAATGTAGGACAGCAAATTATCTAGCTTGGATATATCTTGATAGTTCTACATCTTTCCTATTATGTGACACAATCTTGGCTCCTGATCCGTGAAGTAGAAAAGCAAACAAATGCCTGGCAACTGCCTTTCTCCTTCTATGATGTCTCTGTCTCTCTGTTTCTTTCTTTCTCTCATCTCCTTTGCTATTCCTACCATTGCTGCCCTCCTTAAGTGGGAGACTTTTCTCTTTTCACTTAATTTTGGTATTGATCACAAAAACGTATATTTAGAAGTCACACAGATATGGTATTGTAGGTACTTGAAAGAGAACTAACTGTTTGAAGCTTGAACTGGTCACAGAGAACCCACTTGAAATAGGTAATGTCAAAGTTAATGGCAAACTGCCAGTGTGTCCTCTTTTGAGCAGTCCCCATGATCTTATAAGGACATCTCTTGCACTGAAGAATCATCCTTAAGGTATTGGAAGAGCAGCCCACATTCTTATTGATATTTTTTTCTCTGGTAAAGAAAAGAAGCTAACTAATTCTAAAGCTTTGATTTAAAAACTATCTTTTTTTTCTATCCTAAAGGGCATTTTCCTCAGCTGAGAAGGTAGATTTTGAAGGAATTCACAAAGAATATTGAGGAAGGCAGCCAAATCAGCCAAAATAACAGGAATACTTCAGGCAGATAATTTTCATATGAAATTTGAATGACTTAAAGTTCCTTCTTTTCTCTGGAGGACATGTTAATAAGCAGTGAAAAAAATTCAAACTATCTAGTAAATCCTCCACACAGATGAAATAAAATTTTTAAGAGTTGGAAGTTGATTACTTTTTCTATTAAGAAATTAATAAATGGGTTTTTTTAAATATTAGTAAATCCTAACAAGTGTTAGAACCGAGTTCTCAAAGATCTCCATTCAAGAATCTGGAGTTTGAGGCTATAATTAATCTCTCATTGCCTTCATTCCAAATACTAAACACATTGTGAACTTAGTTTAAAACTTTAAAACATATCACAGGATAATTCTTAATAGATTCCTGGAAACAAGTTGGATATGACCACTTATGTATATAAAATATGTCATAGTGAAAATAACCACCTAAGAAATCATGTTTATCTCTGAAATCTGTGGTTGCATCACAGGTTTATGTGACCATCTAAATCTCTTGTAACTTATGGAAGATTATGTTGAGATGCATTTCCAAAGAATATGTTAACATAACCACATGTTCCCTATAAATTGGCATAGAAAAAAAATTCATATGACTTCCAATAAAGATTTATTTTGAAAGTTTAACTTTGAAATATTTCTGAACTCTAAATGAGAATGAAAAAGAGTAGAGAATAGATCAAATTTATCTGCATCATCTTAGTGAAAGAGTCCTTGCTTATAACTTGAATTCATTGGTCTTTAGTACATTGGATAGTGATTATAAGCTTCTCCATTAACACAGAATTATTTCTAATCAAAGAATCTGCAAATATTTATAACCAGTATCTCTGATTGGAAAATAATGTTTGGGTTTTAGAGTGCAATCTGTAAAATTCTGAATAAATTGAGGGAAAAATCTCATAATGCATATTAGTCTTGTTTGTGGAACCTCTAGTTACTTGTTTTGGCTTGGATTCTTTTTAGCCTAACTGAATGTGGCTATAATTTCAAGAATGGATGACTTAAATCCAATATTATATAATGTTTACTATGCGTACTATTCTTTAGAGAAATCTGTAAAAAGGGAAGAACCTTCCCTTACTAACAAACTATTTCTTGTAAGATTTATTTTTGCCCTTGAATATAGAATGATTTATTTAAAAATGCCAGTGGTACTTCACATCTGAGCTATATTGCTTTCCCAGTATTAAAAAACATTTATGCGAATTTACTGCCTTTGATTTATAAAACACATTAACAAATGTTGCCTCAATTATTTTCAAGGCAGACAATGAGATAAGTCTAAGCAGTCCTGATTATTGTCACTTTTATAGAAGAGTAAACTGAGGTTAACATGAAATTAAGATGTGCCAAAATCACAGATTTGGTCTGTGATGGAGCCAAAAATATAATTTAGGTTTTATAGACTCCAATTTCATCCCTCTTGTCTACTCTGCCATCTTGTCTTAAGACCCCTCTGTAGCATCATGAATATATCTGTATATATCTATTTATGTCTCCCTGTATGTATGTGTATGTGTGTGTATGTATATATACATACACACATAGAGATTTTATATATATATATATCATATATATCTTATATATATGATATATATAAAATGTTAGTAAATATTGCTCCAGATATACATACACATATGTATTTTTATATATGTGAGACAAAGGTGAGAAAAATAGTTAATCCCTCATTTGTAGTTCTCTAGGGCTGAATTACAAAAAAGGTAATCCTTTGCAGAGGCAGTAATTTGGGGTTCCACAGCTGTAGCAACATCACCACTGGAAGCATGATTTCTTCATCCCCATTTTGTGCTGTTATATTATTCTTGCTTTCAAACGTCACGAGAAACTGCTGTTAGATTCATCCTTTTTCTCTAAATCTCTTATCGTTTATGACCTTTCAAACTGTTGACCAGAATTTGTGTATTTTTTGTATATAATCATGTTGGAAAAGACAGACCACATGAAACATCTCCATTTCGCTGAACAATATGGTGGCCCAGCATGTAAGTGTCAGCTGCAGAATGAACCGTAGTCCTCTTGCAAAAGAATTCAAGGCTATTCAGTTATTCTAGCACTGATCTTTGAAGTAAATTCTGTTAGTATATTATGGTTATAATTATGCTGTGTATATAATGATCAATTCCCAAATCTATAGGGCTTATTAATTGTCATTAATATTTGTGTCAGCTGGGGCTAACTGATGTGGGCTGATCTCAACTGGGCAGCTGTTCTTTTCACTGCTGATTAATGGGCATGGGCAAGTGGCTCTGTTCCAGGTGCTTCTCATTGCCTTTGTGCCAGCTGTCTAACTGAGGGGTATTCCTCTTAGGACAGTGGCAGAGGTGAAATATGCACAAATATATTTCAAGCCTCCACTAGTTCCACCTCTCTTAAATCCATTGGACAAAGAAGTCACAAGGCTGGGCCCAAAGTCAAGGGACTGTGATGGATATTCTGCCAACAATGGTAGGTTCTTTCCCAGTTAAACAGCAAAATGAATGGATATACAATCTTATAACTAGGAGGGAATGGAGAGTTGGACAACAAATCCATTCTACCATATACATGAAGGAGTTCTAAATTCAGGTATGAATCACTGAGTGTTGATCACTGAAATTTTCTCCCATCTTCTGACAACTATTTTTCTCCTGAGCAAAAGAAAAATCAAGGTTTTGATGATATCTTTTAACTCTTACACAAAATGAGCTCAGCTTAACAACTCTTAAATTTTGTATGTCAACAGTGTTCCTGAACTTGTGTAGTCTTGTCAGAGTGTACTGGTCTTATACTGGAAAGGTGATAATCTCACAATATCTTCTTTCTGGCAAAATTTGATTTTAGCCATATCAATTTTGTAGGCAGTGTCTGAAAACCTGAAGGAAATTTATGTATAAATGTCCACTACAATGCTCCATTTTAGTCTCTTTACTGGGCAGAATACTCCCTGTGGCACTTGTAAAAGAAAAATTGCACAGGACCAGTTAAACAGGCAAGATTCAAGATTGTTGCAATAGGGGAGAGAAACTGAATTCTACACCTCAATAATTACATTTCAAAAGAATGGCTTCCAGGTCTTTGAGAAAGACATTTCTGGGTTGTAAAACAGGTAAGAGCCTGTGGGAAGATTTACATCTCCAAGAAGGAGAGGAAGAATGTACAAGTTTTTTGAAGTAAATGTTCTAAGATAAAGGAATTAGTGGCCTAGAGTTAGGAAGAAGCCTGTCTAAAGTTTAGTCACACTGATGGGTCCTTAAGGCTGTCCTGCTCACAGCAGGGTTTGATGAAAAAGAGAAAGCAGACTAAAGAACTGAAGCAAAACATGACAAGTCAGAGGCTGAAGATCCCAGTATTTTCACTGATTGAACCTGTTACACTTGTAGGGAATATACACTGATTCTGTACTTTAGAGTGACTATCTAAATAAATATAAATACAATTTTGAGTTAAATCAGTCTTCTTATTCAATGATTTTTGTAATTCATTTCCTAGTACAAATACACTGCCTAAAAAAATAAATAAAAGCATACATTTCAATTTGGTGGATTTGGAAACTGAAAAATTGTCACCCTTCATCTTCACATCTGAATGCTAAACTACATGAGGTGGGGGGGGGGTGCGGGGGGGGGGAGGGGGTGGGGAACAAGACAAATTATGTAAGGCAGATAAAAGGAAGTAGTAAGACCCTGGGAAGGTTGTGTTATACCCACCAGCAACTGAGCTCTCTAATGCTAAACCCCAGAGCTACAAAGACTTATGTACCGAGTTCTGTGGGGACTCTTCACTGCAGGAACAAAGATGGCCCTTATGACCTTTGGCATGGAAGAGTAGAGTAGAATGTACATCCACCTTGAAAAAAAGCAGAGAAGGGGCTGGGTTAGTCATGCTTGTCTTTTCTTCCAAATTAGCCAATCATATGAAGCCTCATCCTCCTCTGCAGAGATAGAAGTGTGGAGATTGGGCAGGACCTGGAAAATTGGGCAAGGAGAATTTGCTCCGCATGGAGGGAGCTATCAATGGAGGAAATGAAGTGCTCACTGCCCACACTTGACTCACAACCAAACACTAATGGGTCTTTATTTGTGGACTCTATATAATTGAAATGGGTATGATTTATACGCTTACTTGCTCATAGCCCTGCCTGGGTGTACACACGCACATCTTTTGGGAAAAATAAGGTCTTTGAAACGTATGTGGAATATATTTCATTAGTTGTCCTTTATTCTGTCATTTTCCTTTCCAAGGGAGAAATCAGGCTTAATTTTAACCTAAGCAATTCTTAATTTGGAAGACAAATCTGCTGAAAAAATACACTAAGTTAAATACGTAATTTCATCCATTTATTCTTTTTGATTTGCTGTACCATAACTATCTTGCTCTTATTCCATTGAAATATTTAGAATAGATGATGCTGTTGGTAAAATATTTGATTATTAAATGAGAATATCATGAATATGTTCTTAGTTACATCAAATTTAAGTAATCTCGAATTTTCTCAGACCATCACAGAAATACTGAGACATGATGAAAAATAATTTGAAGAATCTTAGGGTTATAATTTAGGTGTTGTAACACTTCAGTGAAATAGAAATAAAAAGGTGATTTTCTCTGAGATAAGATATTTCTTAGGTAGTGAGTAAGACAGCCAGGCAGCAATTTTTAGGACCTAAGTCTGGGCATTTAGAAAATCTACACCATCCATAAAAGTTTTCAAGGAGAGGAAAATAAAGGTTGAGTGGGCTTTCAGACAGAGTCAAGAAGCAGACACTGTTCTTGGTGGTAAACCATCATTAGTTTAACAATACTAGAGAAAACGAATACTCAAAATGTATCATAAAGTGTCTTCTCTATAAGGGAATAGATGAGTGCAATTGAAGTAAGAACAGAGGGCTGAGGGTAAGTAAGGAGACCCTACTGGAAAATCACATGTTGTAGAGTGTTGGAAGAGATGGAGTATGGAGTTTAATACTATTTCTAAAGTTGTGTATTGTTGCAGTAATTGATATCTAGGTGTATAATTGTGTCCATAGTGATTTCTGTAGCTATATTTATGTCTACACAGTTATTTATCTATGTATCAAACCTTTGCCCTTACACAGGCATACATCCTAACCTGAACATTATTTTTTTGTAATTTCATCTTGAATAGCATTATAAACATTGTTTTTTCTCATCAGACATCAACTTTTTCTAAGTTTACATAATATCCTGCATCTGAGTGAAGAAAAGTGTCACCTCTGATGGCATTTTTTTTTTGCTTTCTCCAAGAGAAAATATGGATGTATGCCAGCTCTCTATTTGTTTCTACTGTTTAGATTATTAATTTTACCTTGAAAATGTGCTTAGTAAATGGTGCTTAGTAAAACTTACATGTATCACAATCACCTGGTTCATTTCATCATATCTATATTCACTGTTTTAATTTTAGTGTGATATGAAAAAGTAGAAAGCCCACGACATATGCAGGCTTTAAGTAGTGCTATTTTAACTGCATGCATACTGTATGATTAGTCAGCACGGTGAGTCTTGCATCCTGAGGTGAGATATGTTCTCCATGGACCTTCCTGGACTTTGGCATTCTGACCATTTTGTTGCTTGCTGTAACAAGAAGGGCTACAGGGGAGTTGTATATCTTCCATTGACCAGTGTGAGCCAATTGAACAAACTAAGTTCAAGTTTTCCATTCCTCAGCTTTTTATAACAATTAGGAGAAAATGTCATTTTCTCATAGAAACTATAGTTTTGTGGCTATGTAAAATGAAGTTAAAAAAAGAACAAAATAAAAAGTCACTGGCATATGGTTCATTAGTGATGTAAAATCAGATGTTTCTAAAGTTCAATTTCGTATTGTGCAAAGGATGGTATCTTAATAAAGAAAAGAACAATGTTAACTGACCCAGCTGGAAAGTACTTTCTCGAGGACATCTTGATATTTGGAAAACTATTATGATTTTTCAGTTTTTTTTTTTAATTTTTTTTTTAACGTTTATTTATTTTTGAGACAGAGAGAGACAGAGCATGAACGGGGGAGGGGCAGAGAGAGAGGGAGACACAGAATCGGAAGCAGGCTCCAGGCTCTGAGCCCTCAGCCCAGAGCCCGACGCGGGGCTCGAACCCACGGACCGCGAGATCGTGACCTGAGCTGAAGTCGGCTGCTTAACCGACTGAGCCACCCAGGCGCCCCCAGTTATTATTAACTCCTCTGTTAGCTGGAGCCTTGAACCGCACTTTCCCACCAAGATGTTTAAAAGGCATTTTTGATAACTAAAGAAAAAATCTGTATCTGATGGATCTAGAGTAGGGAATTTTCACTATTATACTATATTATGGTGGTTGACCAGATATAATAATAATCCCTTACAATGACATGTCTCTTGGCAGTTTTAAAGTAGTTTACATATATGCATGCATGTGTGTGTATAATTTTAATTAATAACATATCTACTTAGGTAATTTAACTTAAATATTATACTGCATAAGCATGAAACCAATCCAGTAAGCTAGGCATTGTTTGCAATATTCGTGATACTCGACCAAAGGGCTCAGTAAGTGAAGTAATTTATACAAGTATACAAAATTAATAATAGAACTAACAGCATTATCTCAATCTTATATCTTCCAGCCTTTTTTAAAATGAATATGTGCTTACCTTATTAACTATTTAACTGTCTTTCATTTACCAGAAATTTATTGAGTATTCACAGTGTATAATCCATCACTTGTGGAGAAACAAAGACAAAACATGAATCTCTCCTCAAAGAAATTAATTTATTTGGGCGCATGGATACTAAAAGAATATTAACATCTGCAATGATGGGTGTGAAAATAGAGAAACATACCACTAAAAGTGATGGTTTAAGGGAGAAAGTAATAAACTTTGCAAGGCTGGAATAAGATTTTTCGGAGGGAGGGCAATTGAATGAGGTGTAGAGGGATGAGAAGATGCTTCCTTTACAAAAGAAAGCAGAAGGGTTTTCCATTTACACAAGAATCGGCATGGGTTTATGAAGCAGCCTGGAGTCTACAGAACTGTCAGTAATTCTCTGGCTGGCTGGACAAATAGAAAGAAGCTGGTAATGAAGACCCTTCTCTTTTAGAAATTATTTAGAAAGCAATATGCTTGGAGCGTTTCAGAACTAGAGGAGATCATGGAGATCACAGAGTCCAATTTCTTTATTTTACCCATGAGGGAATCTAAGCTCCTGGAAAGAAAAAAAAGTAACCTGCCAAAGATTAAG
This sequence comes from Panthera uncia, assembly GCF_023721935.1. Classification (NCBI taxonomy): domain Eukaryota; kingdom Metazoa; phylum Chordata; class Mammalia; order Carnivora; family Felidae; genus Panthera; species Panthera uncia. The sequence goes on along the minus strand of NC_064816.1, from coordinate 102,186,111 downwards.
CTAGGTGGAAGTGTGGCAAAACTGACCCACTGAGCAGGGATTGGTTTACTCCAGTCTGAAAATCAGGCCTTTTTGGATCATATGTGCCTGCATGTTTCTAAGGAGATGAGGAAAAATTGGCTGAAGAGAACGTGTGTGAAGCACAAAATTATTAAAATTCTACTGATTTTGAATTCTTGAGTCTTAGGGAAATAACCAGCTATTCTGCCTCTGGCTAAGTGGATTCTACTACACAGAGGACATTTTTGGTATTTACATTAAAGAGATTGGGTAGCAACTATTTAAAAGAGTACACTTCACCCCCACATTGGAAGAAAAAATCAAAAATTAACTCATGGCTTAAAACTATTCAATTTCTAATCATCTTCTAATACCTTCAAGGACAACTCAGTTGCTGGGAATTCTCAAGATGCCATTATTATCATTATGCTGAATTATTTACAAACTTGTATCAAAGCATCAGATTAAATTGCTTTGGTCTTATGTAAAATTCCTCTGATCTTTGGCAATCATTATTTATTTACAGCTTCCATAATTTCCCCCCCTTTGCAAAAAAAAAAAAAGTTTCTGAGCTATAGCTAAAAGGCACTCTTTTACTTTTATAGTGAAAATTGTCTCTAAAATGAAAGAAGTTAAAACGAAAAATTATAGCCTCTAAGATTTCGAAGCAAGATTTTCTGTGAAACGCAGATTATCTAAACAGTTTCTTTCCCTGAGAGAGATATTCATAATATTTATTGTAAAATATAAATATTAGGTTTCTTGCTTCGTGTGAACTATTTGTAGGTATAGTAAATATAATTCTTTTAAAATAAAACTAGGATAATAGCAACAGTTAATGTTTACATTTACCAAAACCCATGTGCAGACTACTTTGAGAAAATGTTAGAAAATTAAATAAAAATTCCCCATATGACTGGAAAAACTATTCATTGTGATTTTGGACTGAAATTGGCTCTGGTTTCATACTGTGGCTTTTACCAGAACACGTCTATGTTTAACGTGATGTTTTCTTAAAACCTGGGGTTGAGTAAGTTTGTACAAGAGAAATTGATGCTTAATGATTTGGTTTACATATTGATCTGTAACAACTAATTTGTCTTTAACTGAGAATTATCTACTAATACTCTAGCAGCCTTAGGCAACACCTCAGATAAATTACAATGAATTGTTTGCTTGCTTGTCTGTATGTATAACTCACTCTTGCTGCTAAAGACTTATATAACGAAAGTCTTTATAAGATAAAAAATTTTTAAAAGAATTAAATGGAAATATAAATGACAACTACAGTTTGGAATCTTTTACCTAAAGGGAAAACCAGAGTTCTCATTTTTTGATAAAGATAATTAACAAAAGTAAGCACTAAACTATGAATGAAAGGTCTAAAAATGTGGAGAATAGTGTAAAATGGGAGTTATGCTGTATTATTTTCTATTCCATCTCTTTTCTTTTCCTCAGAAGGAGGCATGTAGCACGGCAGAAACTGCACTCAGGGGCTCCTGGGTGGCTCGGTCAGTTAAATGCCGATTCTGACTCAGGTCATGATCTTGCAGTTTGTGAGTTCCAGCCCAGCATCGGGCTCTGTGCTGACAGCTCAGAGCCTGAAGCCTGTTTAGGATCTATGTCTCCCTCTCTCTCTGCCCCTTCCCGGCTCACACTCTATCTCTCTCTCAAACATAAATAAACATAAACAGAAGGAAAAAACAAAAACACCACTCAGGTAGAGTCACTGAATTTAAATCCAGCTTTGTATCTAATTAGCAACTGGATTTTAGGTAATTGGATTGAATTCTCTGAGTACATCTATTCATCTGGAACTTGAAGAATACTACTACTAATAATAGCTAATACCCTGTGAGGTAGATACCTTTATTAGCTCCATTATAAAGATGAGTAAACTGAGGCACAGAATAAATGTTGACATTGGGTTACATAGTAAGGCTGAGGATGTACTCTTAGACACTGAGAAGTACTGACATCCTGGAAGAACTATTAACTTTCACTGGCTTGTTGATTATCAATTTTAAGAACTTGGTGAATTGAAAAGCACATTCCAAATGTATCATGGAATATTTTTTTTCATTTTTAGAAATGATAAGATCATTTTGTTCATAAAAATCTCCATTGGGGTCGTGATTTTTTTTTTAATTTTTTTTTTAACGTTTTATTTATTTTTGAGACAGCGAGAGACAGAGCATGAACGGGGGAGGGGCAGAGAGAGAGGGAGACACAGAATCGGAAGCAGGCTCCAGGCTCTGAGCCATCAGCCCAGAGCCCGACGCGGGGCTCGAACTCACGGACTGTGAGATCTTGACCTGAGCCGAAGTCGGACGTTTAACCGACTGAGCCACCCAGGCGCCCCTGGGGTCGTGATTTTTGAATAAAGTCTCTAGTCTAAGTAACTGTAATGTGTCAATATCATTTCCTCATTTTGATATGTAAGGTGTTACCCTCAGAAGAAGCTGAATGAATTTCTGTACTATTTTTCTTTGCAAATTCTTGTGAATTTATAATTATTTCAAACTAAAAAGTTCAAAAAAGAGTCTGTTTTCCACAATGTCTTTGTAGAGAAATGCACAAAATATTGTACTGACCTAACTATTAGAAACTCTATTTCTATCTTTTTGTTCTTTACCTGTTCAAAATTTCTATGTTTGTGCTTATTTAATAATGTACCTAGTGCACTGTAGAAAATATATACAGGGGCACCGGGCAGCTCATTCAGTTAAACTTCCAACTCTTGATTTCAGCTCAAGTCATGATCTCATGGTTCAGTTTGTAAATTCAAGCCTGGCATCAGGCTCTGTGCTGACAAGAGTGAAGCCTGCTTAGGATTCTGTCTCCCTCTCTCTGCTCCTGACCCCTCACTCTCTCTCTCTCTCTCTCAAAAATAAATAAACATTTTTTTTTTAAAACAGAAAATATATACCAATGCAGAAGTGCATATGTATCAGATATCCTTAATTAATTTTTTTAAATAGTGTGGATGTGCTATGAAAAACTTTATAGACTTATGGTTTAAGGTTTAGAAGAAAGAAGCGATACTTTGGAGCCAAATTGCAATTATAATTCAAGCTCTTTCACTTATTAACTGAGTGCCTCAATTTCCTCAATTATTTAAAAATATAATAACAGTACTACTTTTTGTGAGGTTTATATGAGAAAATTTGTTTCGTGCCCAGCATATAAGACTTAAGTAAATGCTAGCTAGCTTCTCCCTTCCTTTGAGAAACTAAGTTTCTGAATGTTTGCTTGCATTATCTCTCCTTATAAGAAGTTGGAGAACCTGGAGGTAATCAAAGAGGACTATGTCTCTACAATATCCTTAAAATTAACTAAAAATTTCAAATATCATGGAATTCCCACTTTGGGGAAATCACTATTCCGGGCCTGAGTTATAATGCCATTGCAGAGTCCTCAGCTGATATTTTCCTGCCAAATAAAAGACAATTATTTTAAAGGGAAAAAAAAAAGAAAAAAAATTCCCAAAGCTTTTCTTTCAGCTTTCCAAAGTTACTATCTAATTTCAGAATGGTTCAAACTGATGGGATATCATGTCAAATTTTAAAAGAGCTAAGTTTTATAATGTAATTGTATTTGTATTATCACTTACAGGCTGACTTTAAGCATGGACAAGTTATTCTTCCAGAGTGATGAAAATAAAACTACTGATTGCAATAATTTCCAAATTTGAAGTTAGTTTTTTTCTCTCTTCCTTATTTGCCCTAATAATTTATAATACTTTAGTTGCATTTGTTGAGTTAGGAACAAAATCATTTTTTGGTGAAAAATTTTCAATCAATGATGCAGCTTTGGTGGAAAAAGGGATAGACTTTCTTAATGTGGGTAGCCTCATAAAAAATTACATATGCTCCTTTGCATTTCCCAGCAATGTTAGAGTTAGTTTGGAGCCATGTAAGTACTTCTGACCAATGAAGAGTGAGCAGAAGGGGTCCGTATCACTTCTGGGCTGAGTCAATAACAAGCCGGTGTACTTGACTCAAAGGCCCCTCCATAGGTGTGGAGGCCATGGGTTTCAGTTGGCATGGCTACAAGCAGGAGGAGGTCCAGTTGTCCATATCAGACATCATTTTGGGCAGAAGGTGAGCCACTAAGATTTTAGACTTTGATTTATGTGGCAGGTACCTGATTTAAACAGTGGCTTGACTGTTGTAAAATTTATATTTTTGAGAAGCAAATTTTAGGAACATTTGAAGACTGATTTTAGTTCCTTTCAGAAGTTGCAGTTGATTGTACGTTAAGTCACACTGGCATTAAAAGTTTGGAGTTAGGAAGGTAATGAAAGCTTGAATATTTTTAAAATTTATCTTTTTTAGAAGGAAAAATAAGATAAAAAAAGAGAAGGAGGCAGACCATAAGAGACTCTTAAATACAGAGTACAAACTGGGGGTTAATGGGGGGGGTGGTGGAGGTGGGAAGGGTGAGTTAAATGGGTGACAAGCATTAAGGAGAGTACTTTTCGGAATGAGCACTGGGTGACGTACATAAGAGATGAATCACTGGGTTCTACTTCTGAAGCCAAGACTAAACTGTATGTTAACATGAGAATGAAATAATAAAAAATAAATAAAAATAAATTTAAAAACAAAATTTATTCTTAATCATCAGTAAGGATGGTGTCACTCAAAACTCAACTCTACCTACAGCCCTTTTTTCTCAGAGACCTGCTAAAATTCTCTAGATTGCCCAAACTGAAAGATGATCAAAACAAAGAGGGATTTTTTATATATTACTTATTTTCCACTTAAGGGGAATTATTTTCTGCAAATAAACAAAAATCTAACTGTTCTAAGAAGCTTTTGTTTTTTCTAAATAATGAGTAGATAAAAAAAAGTCATCTTCCCTTGCATATATGATGTTGTTAGCAGTTTTCTGAAGTGACCACAAAGCTGTGTAATAATTCTATTAAAAACTGTTCTTCTATATATATAGTGGTATATTGTACTTGACGATAAAAAGTATAATCTTTTTACCTATTATGAAAAAATACTGTTTCTTGGTGAAAACAGCAAAATCCATACCCATCCCCTAAAATCCACCCCAGGAAGTAAAAATTTTAAGCTCAATGACGTGGGTAGAAATTGCTTCCCTTGGAAACTAAACAAAAAAATATTTTTTTTCTCTCTAGATATAGAAATATCTTTGGAGTTTATAAATATGAGACCCATCAGGAACCAGGATGGAACTTCACAAAAAAATTAGTATTTAAAGTCAATTGTTATGAATGATAGCTAATAAAATACCAGTTAAATCTTTTATAGTTCAATTTGGCTTTAAAAAAAACAGGTGAAAAAAAAAAAAATCCTTGCCCAAAGGGAAAGTTCAGGAAAACCTCTAGAAAATAATTTAAATTGAGATACATTCTCTTTACCAAATCTTCCCAGCTCTCCATGGTAAACATCCTGAGACTTTTGTAAATAGCCAAGGAACCTCTGATGTTCCAAGGCAATCAGAACCTCAATCATGCAGCTGATTACAAATAAAGCTGATCTTCCTCGAGAACAGCAAAATAACAGTAAATTTCAGGATACAAGTTTTGAAAGCAGTGCTTTCTTAGAACTGAATGGTAGTGGCTGGCCTTTTTTTCCCATTATTTATTACCTATTCAGTTTCAAAAATGGTAAATATAAACACACTACATTTAGAGCGAAGAAAGTAAGGGATATCTCCTTTTCTACCTTCAAGCAAATTTTAGCAGAAAGCAATATTGCGGAATGTGATTTTAAGAGCACCTTTTCTAAAAATTCATTTTAACACTAGATTATCCATAATTTTAATTTATAATGGAGCATTAAATACCTTAGATGTTTAGCCACAAAATATTTCACCCATGAGTCTCAATTTCAAGTACCAGAAAGTAACAATGACTTACTTAAGCAAAAGGAACCTCTAAAGAGGATATTGGTAGCTCACAAACCAATTAAATTTCAAGCTAAAAAAAAAAAAAAAAGATGAAAGCACAAGGGACATCTGGAAGTTTAGTCAGCAGGAGCTACAACAAATGAGCTACAACAAATAACTTGGTGAGAACCCCTCACCCTTGTGTGAAGACTGACCTCAGCCTGAAAGGTAACTGTTTATTTTGCCTTTGCATCACTGCTTTAACTATGGTAAAAGCTGTCTAGGTGGCCTGACTCATATAGCATGCCTTGCTCTCTGACTGACCTAATAATCTGTTGGTTTGGAGTGTATGTGTGTATGTTGGAGGAGAGAGAGAGAGAGAGAGAGAGAGAGAGAGAGACTGATCCAAAACATTGTACTCTGTATTACCCAACGTTCTTTTTTTTCCTTTATATTGTAGTTAGTTATCACACAGTATAATATTGGTTTCAGGAGTAGAATTCAGTGATCCATCCCTTACATACAACACTCAGTGCTCATCACACCTGCCCTCCTTAATACCCATCACCCATCTAGCCCATCTGCCACCCACCTCCTTCCATCCACCCTCCCCAGTTTATTCTCTAGAGTTAAGAGTCTTTTGTGGTTTATTTCTATTTTTTCTCTTCCCCCTCCCTTACCATACTTTCGTCTTTTTTGTTTCTTAAATTCCACATATGAGTGAAATCGTATGGTATTTGTCTTTCTCTGATTGACTTATTGTGCTTAGCATAATACATTCTAGCTCCATCCAAGTCATTGCAAATTACAAGATTTCATTCTTTTTGATGGCCAAGTAATATTCCACCACATATATATATATATATATATATGGGGGGATATATATGGAATATGGAATATATATATATATATATATATATATATTTCTTCTTTGTTCATTAGTCAGTAGAAATTTGGGCTCTCTCCATAGTTTGGCTGTTGTTGATAATGCTGTTATAAACATGGGGTGCATCTACCCCTTCAAATCTGTATTTTTGTATCCTTTTGATTAACGAACATTCTTACAAACTCTTCTACCCATTTGCATTTCTAAAAGCAACCTGGTTCAATATAATGCAATAAACTACTTTAACAGCTGAAATCACACTTCCCTTGTCTGTTTATTGTGCAGTAAATGGTGTATATATCTTCCTACCTTAGCCAGCAAGAAAATACACATCCAATTTTAGATGCATGGATTAAGCTTATAGATACAAAAAAGAGTCTTGAGAAATAGATGAATATAATTCATAGTTATTACAGAGGTAAATTTCCTCTTAATATTGTACAAAATGAATATTTCTTATTGAGAGACATTCCCAAAGTTTTTAATATCATCTTGAATAAAACTCACCCATTCATTTATAGGATTGTTCACCTAAATTTTGTACTACAGTAATATTTTCGGTGTTTTCCTCAGTGAGGCACTTGTCCATTAACACATTTCCCTTGACCATATGTTCTTAAGTTAACTAGAATATTCAATTATCGATCAAGTAACTTTCCTAGTGCCTAGAAGGACTGAAACTCTTTTCTTAAAATGATGATGGGTTAATCAATAAGTAATGTTCAAGTTGACATGCAATAGCTTGTCTTAACAAGGATTTATCAGTGGGCCATCCCAGACGCTATTCTAATCTCACTCTATGTGCACTGGGCAAAATACTAAAAAAACAAACAAACAAACAAAACAAACAACAAACAACAGAATAAAAAAGAAACTGAGCTCAGTCACCACTTTCATGCTGATGTCTTCTAATTCAATAACCACCAAAATTATATCTTCTTTACTAGACTTGAAATTTATACTCACAACAATGTCCTGTCCATTCCAAGCTGTTTCAAAGCCAATCAATCAAAAAGAGAATTATTCACTCCTTTCTAAATTTCAGTTTTCTATAAGGTATTTTCATGTTGGTTAGTGGAATCATTATTGAGCAAGACACCTTCATAGAGATTTGGAAGTTATCTAAGATACTTCATCTTTATTCTTCTTCAATTTCTATCCAATTTATCAAATTATCTGAATTTTTAAATATATTTCACAAATACTTCCTCCCCTTTTCAAACATATTATCATTAACTTAATTCAATACTAAATGTTTTCACCTTGACTGTTCTAATAGTTGATTTTCAGATTACATTTTTCATATTTTAAATCCATTCTCCATTTTTTTTTTTGGTAGAGGAAATTTCTTTTAATGTTTATTTTTGAGAGAGAGAGAGTGAGAGTAGGAGAGGGGTAGAGAGAGGGAGACAGAGGATCAGAAGACCTGCACTGACAGCAGAGAGCCCAATGTGCTCGAACTCACAAACTGTTAGATCATGACCTGAACGGAAGTCGGAAGCTTAACCGACTGAGTTACCCAGGTGCCTCTAGAGTGAATTTTTAATAACTTATTGAAGAGGTTATGTTTCCTTGCTTAAAAATTTTCAGTGGTACTCCCTTGCGTTAAAAGACAAATTTACCCGAAAAACAAATAACCCAGTGAAGAAATGGCAGAAAACATGAATAGACACTTCTCTAAAGAAGACATCCGGATGGCCAACAGGCACATGAAAAGATGCTCAACGTCGCTCCTCATCAGGGAAATACAAATCAAAACCACACTCAGATATCACCTCACACCAGTCAGAGTGGCCAAAATGAACAAATCAGGAGACTATAGATGCTGGCGAGGATGTGGAGAAACAGGAACCCTCTTGCACTGTTGGTGGGAATGCAAATTGGTGCAGCCACTCTGGAAAACAGCGTGGAGGGTCCTCAAAAAATTAAAAATAGACCTACCCTATGACCCAGCAGTAGCACTGCTAGGAATTTACCCAAGGGATACAGGAGTACTGATGCATACGGGCACTTGTACCCCAATGTTTATAGCAGCACTCTCAACAATAGCCAAATTGTGGAAAAAAGCCTAAATGTCCATCAACTGATGGATGGATAAAGAAGATATGGTTTATATACACAATGGAGTACTACGTGGCAATGAGAAAGAATGAAATATGGCCCTTTGTAGCAACGTGGATGGAACTGGAGAGTGTGATGCTAAGTGAAATAAGCCATACAGAGAAAGACAGATACCATATGTTTTCACTCTTATGCGGATCCTGAGAAACTTAACAGGAACCCATGGGGGAGGGGAAGGGAAAAAAAAAGAGGTTAGAGTGCGAGAGAGCCAAAGCATAAGAGACTCTTAAAAACTGAGAACAAACTGAGGGTTGATGGGGGGTGGGAGGGAGGGGAGGGTGGGTGATGGGTATTGAGAAGGGCACCTTTTGGGATGAGCTCTGGGTGTTGTATGGAAACCAATTTGACAATAAATTTCATATATTGGAAAAAAAAGACAAATTTAGAACTTTTTTGGAATGACACATATAAACCTTTATAAAATAGCCTATGCCTAACATTTTAGTTGCCCTTTCCATCATCACAACATACTTCCTTCTCCTTTAATTATAACAACCAATTTAGATCTTACAATATGCCCTATTCTCTTATTTTTGATGCCTTTGTTCATTATCTGTCCTCTCTCTAAAATCACATAGGTAACTTCTTTTCCTTCAAACTATGTGCATCCTTTGAAGATGAGAGAGTGAAACTGGCATTCTCCCTGAATCTTTTTCTTCTAGATGACACTGGTTGTTGAGTACCATGAATCTTTATGCATTTGAATATCATTAAAATCAGTCACAACAGATGAATGAACTATCACAACAGAATAACACCCACCTCAAATAGTAATATTTTGTTACAGTTTATTTATTTTGAGAGAGACAGAGAGGGGGAGTAAGTGAGAGAGAAAGAGAATGAGTGGGAGAGGTTCAGAGAAGAGAGAGAGAGAGAATAAATCCAAGAATCCCAAGCAGGCTACACACTGTCAGAACAGAGCCCAATATAGGGCTCCATCCCACGAACAGTGAGATCATGACCTGAGCTGAAATCAAGAGTTGTATGTTTAACCGACCGAGTGACCCAGGTGGCCCTCAAAACAGTAACACATTTATTGAATTCCTACTAAGTAAACATTAGGCTTAATGGTTTGTATATATCATGTCATTTATCTCCATGAGAATATGTATAAACTGACCATTGTTACTACTGATGACCTGTTTGCCTTTATTCGAATTATCCAGCAGCATGTAGCACAATTGATCACATTCCTTTCTCAAAACACTTTTTTCATATCGGTTTCTAGACATGATTTTCTCTTGATGCCATTGCTTCTTTGCTTCTTGACTGGAATGTATATTCTCTCTCACTCTCTCTCTATCTCTCTGCTAATTTCTTTTTACTATTATACTACAGAATATATGAGGACTTGCTTATCACATATTTTCCCTATTTTGCGATCACTTCCTAGGTGATTTTATTCAGTCTCATGGCTTTAAGACTATTTGAAATATTGGTGACTCCCATATATTTATCCCAGCATAGAACTTTCATGTTAACTTCAGACTTGAAATTGTAAATCCAGCAATTTACACTATTTTTTTATATTATTATGAACAAACATGAGGTTGTGTAAACTTTTAAAAAAATGTATGTATATAAATTCAAGTTAGTTAACATATGGTGCAGTATTGGTTTCAGGAGTAGAACCAAGTGATTCATCCCTTTCATATAACACCCAGAGCTCATCCCAACAAGTGCCCTCCACCGTTTATACTAATTCTTTACTGACATAGTTAAAATGCATTTGATACAGTGCATGTCCAATAATAAACTCTTCATTTCCAACTCCCGTAATCTAATATCGTAGACTTCCACATCTCAATAAAAGACAAATTAATTTTTCCAGTTTTTCTTATCACAAAACTTAAAATTACTTTTCATTAACTCTTTACCTGACTATCCCAATACATCTGGAAATTTTGTGGTCAATAGCTTCTAAAAATTCAGAATTAACTTACTGCCCACCATTCGCCTCCACCTTACATTTTAGAATAATTATCAATTCTGATAACAATTACATTCTGATAGAATTCTGATAATAATTATCATGCTGAATTATTACAACAGCTTTTTATTCCAGTTCCTACTCACACTGCCAAAATCTGTACTCCACACAGCAAGGGTGATCCTTTTAAGTTTTAAATCAAATAATGTTATTTTTATGCCCAAATTCCCCATTGTACCTGAAGCAAGAGCAATATGCTTGCCAAGATCTAGAAGTCTGGACAAGATCTCAGCTCTCCTTGCTACTCGGATCTCTTTATTTTTTATTCTGTTTCTTACTCATTTCTAGCCATATTGGTATCGTAGTTGTTTCTTGAAATGCTAAAATACACCTTTACTGCCTCAAATTCTTTATATTTGCTGTTTCCTTTTCCAGATAGTTTGTTGCCTCTAGGTCCCTACTCAAATACCACCTTATCAATACAGTCTTCCACACTTTCCAATGACATTAAAAATAAATTGTAAGCAACTACTGCTGTCTTTTTTCCTTCCATTTGCTATCCCACTTAGCCTACTTTCTTTTCTCCTATAACATTTAGCATTCTGTGCTGTATTTTATATTGTCTATCTGTTTATATCTATAAAGCCCTACCCCATCATCGTTATTATAATTAAAGATCAATGAGGTCTAATGATTTAGACTTTTCTGGATGCTGTTCTATTAGCTAAGTTAATGACAGCTTCTGACACCCTGAAGGTGATTGTGATGGGCACTTGCACTGCCTATGAGAGCCGATCTATTCTTTTGTCACAAGGGGGAAGGGTTCATTCCCAACATTCTGAAGTTAGGGGGTGGACGTAACATATGCTTTGTCGAGGAAATGCAAGTGAAAATGTAAATATTTCCTGGTGGCTATTTAATTGTTGATTCTTGACTCTTCAGCCTCCTTTTTCTTCCTTGTGTAAAGATCTTGGAAGCTCATGTTCTTACGGGTTGCCAAAAGAGTGCAACAGCTTGGAATGCTGAGTGTACACATGGAGGATCCAGAGTGAATTTGCAGGACAGAGAAGTATACTTGTGGTGCGCAGCCATTGAGAGTTACGGAGTATATTACCACAGCATAACCCATCCTATCTTGACAGGTGTCATAATCAATAAACGTGTGCTGAATGAATGAATAAATGATCCCTATTTTATAGAGGTGGAAGCAAAGTCACAGCGAAGGTATGTTATCAGCTCAGGGTTGTCAGTGGCAACCTGGAGTCAAAGTCAGGCCACATGTAATATTTAAAACATGCAGCCATCATTTTAACCAAGAGAGGTAAACTGTTTATTTTATAGTTACTTGTAGTATAAATCAGTGACAAACAGATCATAATCCAATAACTGACTTAAAACAGTGTTGGCAAAGACAACCACAGGAAAAATGTCTTGTCTTCCCAAGCTTTCTTCTTCCTATTCTGAAATCATTTGAGACTACATGTCTAGGACTCTGTTATCTCAACCCCTAGAGAATAGCTCGGGGCCACAAGGTTTAGTTCATGACTAATCATTCTGTCTTTAGAGGTCATTACAACATTTATAAGGCAGTACTTTCTTTTCTGTATCTTTTTTTTTCTTTTTTTTTATGGAATGGGTTGTTCATGATTGTTTCTCATACAATAATTTAATAATAATTAACTATATTAGTTTTCAGCTCTTGAAGCCAAATATAGTATGTAATTATGAAAAGGAAGGCTTTTGGTGATATATTTACATGTTTCTTTATTTTAGATTCCAGGAGTCTCTTCCTCTCTTTCTCTTTCCCTCCTTCTCTTAAAAATCTCTAATTGACTTTCTTTGGCATCCTATGTTGTAATCCCTTAAAGCCTATTTCAAAGTTAGTGGAATGTTCATCCCAAAAGAACTGAAAGTTCAAAACAAATAAATGGAAAAATATCATTAACATAAATGTTTATTACTGAATTCTGAATAAGTTCAAGTAATCAACACGGGAATTATTATTTTTTCTTTATAAATTAAAACATGCTCATTCTGAAAACTTAGGTGAGGGAATACAAGGAGAAAAAAATAAATTGTGATCTTGTAACCCCTAAATAAAAACTGTTATGGTTTGGTTTGTTCATTATACCTGCTGTACATACCGTCTTTATGTTTTATATATATTTTTATTTATTTCTAATTATATGTCAGTAAAGAATTATTGGAAAATGCGAAAAAGCAGAAAAAAGGAGCAATTCTTAAATATTATAGGCTGTTTCATATTGTTACCATATGGTACTTATAAGACTTTTAAATTATCTCTTCCTACTCTCTCATTTTAACAGTTTTCTCATTTGAAAATGTATGGGAAAGAAGATTTCATTGTAGGCCTTTAAGACTTAATTGCACTTGTTCTTTCATGATGTTGATTTTTAACAAATTATGAATCTTTAATTACCTATTTGACATTAAAACCCAACAATATAATATTTCTTTAGCTAATATTTTCATAAATTTCTCACCAGTTTATAATTATAAAATATTCTGCCTAAATATATAATTTTATAATACTAATCCAGTAATATAATAAACATCCTAAGTCATATGAACATGTTCGATTTATTCATGTATATCTAGACAAACTTTATTTTCATACATGCAGAAGATATACAGACATTGTTTTAGAGGTTTTGCTCAGCAATTTCACATGAGGGAGTCAACAATAGCAAAAAGCTTTTCATTTTTATCCCCTCTTTTTTTTTTTTTTACTAATACATATGGTTTTAAATTCATCCAATAATCATTAAGTCATCCTTTGCTAAAATTTTCCAGTCATCTCCTTATTAAATGAACCTTTTTATAGATTATTCAAAAATACTCATGTGTACAATTTTTTTTTTTGAGATTGGGGTGTTGGGTGGCTCAGTTGGTTAAGCATCTCGGCTCAGGTCATTATCTCTCAGTTTGTCAGCTCGAGCCATGCATCGGGATCTCTGCTGTCAGTGCAGAGCCCACTTTGGATCCTGTATCCCTCTTCTTCTGCCCCTCCTCCAATGTCTCGTGCTCTCTCTCTCAAAAACAAATAAACATTAAAAAAAATATTCCTTGAGATTTATATTTTCATCAGTTGTGTGTATATTTGATCATTCAATGAGTTTGTCTGGGTATAAAATTTTGAGATTACAGTTGATTATCTTATAAATAATGCTTCATTCCTCTTTCAAATTCAATGTTGTACAAATGTTTGATGTCAACTTGATTTTCTATCATTTTTTTGTGACTTTTAAGTGACTTTGAGTGACTTAGTCTTTGTGCTTAGAGGCACTGGGTTTCTTTCTTTTCTTTGTAACCCAATTTTTCTGGGTATTTCTCAAGTGGGATAGATTAATTTTTTTAAGTATAAAATATACACTTCCTATATGTAGATTTTCTTATTCAGGAACATAAATAATCTTATTCTGGAAAAATAAATTTTACGTTTTTGAATCATTTTACCTGTTTTTTCTTTTTACTTCCTAATTTAGATTTGGGTTTCCGGATTCTTTTCAATTTAATCCTCTATATCTCTTGCTATCACTTATTCTATTTTTGTTATATTTTGTATTCTATAATTTATTTAGTCTTCAGTTTCTTTCCACAGTTTTATAGTGTCGCATTTTCTGATTACTTAGATTTCTTTTCTGTGCTTTTTATTTATATTGTTATTTATTATTATAACTATATAGTTATATTATTTATGTTATAATTATATATTCCACTTGTATATCAGTTTAACAATAGTATAATTACAACAAAATATAACATATAATTATAATAATATAACAAATTGTTTATTTCATAGATTTCTTTCACACATATAATCACTAGTGAATTCATTTTAATTCATGTTGAAATAAGAAAAGATAAATAACTTGTTTAAGATATATCAAATAAGCACCAGAGCTAAAACTCCAACTTAGGCAATGTTGTTTCAGAACCTGCCATCTCAATTAAGCAATTTACCAGCATGTCTCTCTCTCTCTCCCCCCCCTCTGTCTCCCCTATTTTCACTTCCCTCATATATTTTCACAATCATGTAAAGAAGCTTGCTATAATCTGGAAGATTAGAAATCATATGGGGGAGTATCAAGGTGACAAATAAAAATCCCCAAGTTCAACCAGGCAGGTACATGGGACTCTTCAGGACAATCCAAGTGAAAATGACTTTAGAAGTGACCAAAGTTGCACGGCCAAAGCCAGCCAGAATCATATTATGCACAGAAGAGATATCCCAGACTGGTTCCCGTCCAAATTGCTTATCCACAGAATAATGAACATATAAATGGCTATTGATTTAAGCCTCTAAATACTAATGCCGTTTGTTATGAAGCAAAAGATAACTGATACAATATGCATTTATATTTTCCTAGAGAAAGATAAGGAAATATGCACATCAAATTTTATAATGCTTAGTTAAATGTAGAACATTTTCCATCTATATATGGAAGAGGAAATTATTAATATGTTCTAAAAAGTAGTATGTCCGGAGAGAATGCTTATTGGCTATTTTCACTCTTCCATTTATGTAAGTGCTCAAATAGTGAGACCTTGCTTTCAGCACATATTTACTCATTATGCCAGGGGAGGTATCTGGGATTCAGCTGAAGAATAAATAGATACTATTAGTAGATAATATCCATTTTTCATCTCTGAAGTTAGCTGACTTGCAGCAGCAGTTCCTATGCCAACCTGCATAGTAGGGGCAGAGTCTGCTTCTGTGAATAACAGAGTAGCAAGTGGGGAGACTTGATCTGGCTTGGATCCCAGGACTGTGTAGGTGAGTTTGCCTAGTAGAGGAATTCACTATAGAAAAGCCACATTCTCCAATAATAAAAAGTGATAATTATTTGGTGTCTGTTGCAATATTTCTTTGTTTCTCAATTAGTTCTGAAATATATATTATTTTGGAGGAGTCTGAGGGCAGATGTAGAGTAGGAGGACCCCACCTTTCCCTGTTCCTTGTTTACAACTATGCATCATCCATATCCAAGTCAATGAACAAGAGATCAATTGGAAGGTCGGCAGAACAAACTCCAAAACTAAATATAGAGAAGAAGCTAAATCAGAAACACAGAGGGAGTTGCCTAAAGGAGGGAGGAAGCTGTTTATGCACAGAGGCAGAGGGCATGCACAAATGGACCCCTGTACCAGGAATCATACACAGGAACTAATTCCCAGAGTGCAGCTTTAAAAACTAGAGAGGTTAAGTTCCATGAGTTTATAAAACTAGTGGGACTTGGAGCCTGGAGCTTTAAAAATCAGCTGACCTGGCACTGAGGCAGCCAGAAGGGCAAGTGATAGAAAGGCCACTGCCCTTAAAGAGACAGCATCCTGTGCAGAGGGGGAACATAAAAATGACACTTTACACAAAACCCGGGGCAAGCAGGAGTCAGTACCGTTCATACTGGTTTCAGAGCATGTTGGGGGACTTCTGCAACAATGAGGGAGCCGGTAGGCATCATTTTCCTCCTCACCAGCACAAACACCTGGGGAAGGCAGTGTCGCATAGACACTTGCCACCTAACCTACTAGCAGTGCACTACACCCACGAGTTCTCTTGAGGATTCACCCACTCCAAGCCTGCCAGCCTCAGCCCTGGACTGAGACAAATTTTGTTGCACTTGCACATAACCCAGCTGCCAGGTGCACGACTGCCACCACGTACTGTGCCCAGTCACCATGATGCACCCAGATGCATGCTGGGCCAGGCAAATCCAACCTCACACCTCCAGCCACCTTGGCACACTGCCCCTACCCATTGCAGCACTTTGGGGGATCTAGCACAGGATTAGTGGCTTGCTGCAAATTTTGTTGACACTGCTGCCCTGCTCCAAAGTTCCCCAGCAGGCCTACCCCCTCATATCTGGCCTGCCTGGATCCCACTAACACCACAGAGAGCAAGCACAGCCCACGACAGGCAAAGAGTGAGTGAGATAACTGCACTGAAAGGAAAACTGACTCACATGCAACATCATGGCATAAGCAACACACATAGAATACTCTCCTGAAGTGCCAGGTTCTGGTGCACAGAGAATACCGCACTGCAGGGCACTCCAGGTCCTCTTCTTCATAAAGTCACTGCTTTCAAGAGCAGAAGACATAGATGACTTTCTTAACACACAGAAACAGACACAGAGAGGCAGACAAAATGAAGAGATAGAGAAACTTATCCCAAATGAAAGAACAGGACAAGGCTGTGGCCAGAGACCTAGGTGAAACAGATACAAATAACATACCTGATAGAGAATTTAAAGCAATGATAATAAGGATACTCACTGGATTTGAGAGAAGAATGCACGACGTGTGAGACCCTTAACACAGAGATAAGGAATAACATAGCAGAGATAAAGGGCTCAATATAGAAAATGAGAAACATGATTGATGGAATGAACAGCAGGATAGAAGAAACAGAGGAAAAAATTAGTGACCTAGAACACAGAGTAATAGAAAGTAATTAAGATGGAAAAAAAAGAAAGGATTATTCAACATGAAAGTATACTTAGGGAACTGAATAACTCCATCAAACATAGTAACATTCATATTATAGGAGTCCCAAAAGAAGAAAAGAGAGAAAAGGGGGTAGAAAATTTATTTGAAGATATAATAGATGAAAACTTCCCTAATCTAGGGAAGGAAGCAAATATCCAAATCCAGGAGGCACAGAAAATTCCCATCAAAATCAACAAAAGCAGACCCACACAAATACATATTGTATTTAAACTGGAAAATTAGAGCAGTAAAATAAATTTTAAAATCAGCAAGACAAAAGAAGTCAGTAATGTAGAATGGAAAAACCATAAGGCTAGCAGGAGATTTTTCAACAGAAACTTTAAAAGCCAGAAGGTAGTGGCATGATATATTCAAAGGGCTTCCATTCTTCAACTGGGAAGAATCTGCAACCCAGAATATTCTATCAAGGAAGGTTATCATTCAGAACATAAGGAGAGATAGAGTTTCGCAGACAAACAAAAACTAAAGGAGTTAATGAGCACTAAACCAGTACTGCAAGAAATATTAAAGGGGTCTCTTTGACTGGAAAGGAGAGACCAAAAGTGACAGTATAAAGGTAGGGAAAACAAAAGCAGTAAAAATGAATATATTTGTTAAAAATCACTCAAGGAATTCACATACAAAAAGGATATAAAATATAATTACATATACCTAAAACATGATGAGGAGAAGGCAAAAGAAAAGGTTCAAATGTAAGTGACCATCAACTTAATATAGACTGCCATACACACAAAAGGTTATACACAAACCTAATGGCAATCATATATCAAAAACCACTAATAAATATGAAAAAATAAAAAGAAAGAAATACAAATATATTACTAAAGAAAATTATCAAAACATGAAAGAGAAAGATAGGAATTATTAGAGAAAATCTCCAGAAACAATCATAAAACAAATAATAAAATAGTCATAAATATATATCTATCAATAATTAACTTTGAATGTAAATGGGGTAAAGCCTCCCATCAAAAGACATAGGGCAACAGAATAGTTAAAAGAAAAAGGCCCATCTGTACACTGCCTACAAAAGACTAACTGTAGACTTAAAGACACCTATAGATTGAAAGTGAGGGGACAGAGAAACATCTATCATGCAAATGGATATCAAAGAAACCTGGAGTAGCAAAACTTATATTCAACAAAATAGACTTTAAAAAAAGACCATAACAGGATATAAAGAAGAACACTATATAATAATAAAGGGACAACCTAACAAGAAGATATAACACTAGTAAATATTTATGTACCCAAATGGGAGCACTCAAATATATAAAACAATAACAAACATAAAAGAACCAAAAGATAATAATATGATAATATTAAGGGACTTTAATATCCCACTAACATCAATGGATGGATCAGTTAGACAGAAAATCAACAAGAAAACAATGGCTTTGAATACCATACTGGAACAGATGGACTTCACAGATATATTTAGAATATTACATCCTAAAACATCAGAATACACATTCTTTTCAAGAGCCCACAGAACACTCTCCAGATTGTATCACCCATTAGCCCATAAAACAAGTCTCAACAAATTCAAGAATATTGAAGATACCATGCATCTTTTCTGACCACCACACTATGAAACTAAAAGTCAACCATAATAGAAAATCTAAAAAGACCACAAACCCATGGAGGCTAAAGAACTTGCCACTAAACAATGAATGCGTCAACCAGGAAATAAAGGAAGAAATTAAACAGTACATGGAAATAAATGAAAATGAAAACATAGGGTCCAAAAGATTTGGTATTCTGCAAAAGCAGTACTAAGAGAGAAGTTTATAGCAATACAGGTGTACCTCAAGAAGCAAGGAAAATCTCATATAAACAACTTACGTTCACACTGAAAGGAGCTAGGAAAAAAACAACCAACAAAACCTAACACCAGGAGAAGGAAGGAAATAATAACGATGAGAGCAAAGGGAGGAGCCAAGATGGCAGAAGAGCATGGAAGTTTCTTTTGGCATCTCACATCCATGAAATACAGCCATATCAACACTAAACCACCCTGCACACCTAGAAAACTGGTCTGAGGATTAACACAACAATCTATACAACCTGAACCAGAGAACTCAGCAGAAAGAGAAAAAAAATCTATTTTTATTTTCAATTTTTATTAAAAATATCTTTAATTTTTTTCAACTATATATTTTTTATTTTTTGGTAAATTTTTCAAATTCTATTTTACTTTCATCATTTAATTTTATTCTATTTCAGTGTTTTTTTTTTTTTAATTTTCAAACGTTTCCCCCCCCCACACTCTTTTTCTCTAATCTATCAAGCCCCTTTCAATGCCCAGGGCAAAAGACACCTAGGATCTAGCATCATTTATTTGATTTCTGTGTGTGTGTGTGTTCTTTTTAATTTTTAATTTTAATTTTTTTATATTTAATTATTTTATTTTTAATTTTTTATCTCATTAATTCATTGTCTTCCTTCAAAATGACAAAATGAAGGATTTCACCCCAAAGGAAAGAGCAGGAAGACACGACAGCCAGGGACTTAACCAACACAGATACCAGAAAAATGTCTGAACCATCACTCTAAATGTCAATAGACTAAATGCTCCAATCAACAGACAGTAAAAGAATGGATAAGAAAATAAGATCCATCTATATGCTGTTTACAAGAGACCCACTTTAGACCTAAAGACCCTTCAAATTGAAAGTAAGGGAATGGAGAACCATCTATCATGCTAATTGTCGATAAAAGAAAGCCAGAGTAGCAATACTTATATCAGACAATCTAGATTTTAAAATAAAGACTGTTACAAGAGATGAAGAATGTCATTATATCATAATTAAGGGGTCTATCCACCAAGAAGACCTAAAAATTGTACACATATATACTCTAAATTTGAAAGCACCCAAATATATAAATCAATTAATAACAAACATAAAGAAACTCATTGACAATAAGACCATAATTGTAGAGGACTTCAACACCCCATTTATAGCAATGGACATATCATGTAATCAGAAAATCAACAAGGAAACAATGGCTTTAATTGACACACTGGACCAGACCAGATGGACTTAACAGATATGTTCAGAACATTTCATCCTAAAGCAGCGGAATATACATCCTTCTCCAGTGCACATGGAACATTCTCCAGAATAGACCACATACTGGGACAAAAATCAGCCCTCAACAAGTACAAAGAGATGGAGATCATACCGTGCATATTTTCAGACCACAACAATATGAAACTCAAAATCAACCACAAGAAAAAATTTGGAAAGGTAACAACTACTTGGAGACTAAAGAACATCCTACTAAAGAATGAATGGGCTAACCAAGAAGTTAAAGAGGAAATTAAAAAGTACCTGGAAGCCAATGAAAATGATAACACCATAGCCATCCTCTGGGATGCAGCAAAGGTGGTCATAAGAGGAGAGTATATAGCAATCCAGGCCTTCCTAAAGAAGGAATGTCTCAAATACACAACCTAACCTTACACCTTAAAGAGCTGGAATAACAAGTAAAACCCCAAACCAGCAGAAGACAGGAAATAATAAAGATTAGAGCAGAAATCAATGCTATTGAAACAAAAAAAAACAAACAAAAAACAAAAAAAACAAAAAAAAAAAGAAAGAAAGAAAAGAAAAAAACACAGTAGAACAGATTGATAAAACCAGAAGCTGGTTCTTTGAACGAATTAACAAAATTGATAAGCCAGTAGCCAGTTTGATCAAAAAGAAAAAGGAAAGGACCCAAGGGGAAAAAACAAAAAGGAAGAGGAGAGATCACAACCAATAAAGCAGAAATACAAACAATAATAAGAGAATATTATGAGAAATTATATGCCAATAAAATGGGCAATCTAGAAGAAATGGACAAATTCCTAGAAACATGTACACTACCAAAACTGAAACAGGAAGAAATAGAAAATTTGATCAGACCCATAACCAGTAAAGAAATTAAATTAGTGATCACAAATCTCCCCAAAAACAAGATTCCAGGGCCAGATGGCTTTCCAGGGGAATTCTACCAAACATTTAAGGAAGAATTAACACCTATTCTCTTGAAGGTGTTCCAAAAAATAGAAATGGAAGGAAAACTTCCAAGCTCTTTCTATGAAGCCAGCATTTCCTTTATTCCAAGACCAGACAAAGACCCACAAAAAAGGAGAACTAGAGACCTATTTCCTTGATGAACATGGATGCAAAAATCCTCAACAAGATATTAGCCAACTGGATCCAACAATACATTAAAAAAATTATTCACCATGACCAAGTGGGATTTATATCTGGGATGCAGGGCTGGCTCAATATCTGCAAAACAATCATTGTGATTCATCACATCAATAAAAGAAAGGACAAGAACTACATGATCCTTTCAACAGATGCAGAGAAAGCATTTGACAAAATACAGCATCCTTTCTTGATAAAAACCCTCAAGAAAGTAGGGATAGAAGGATCATACCTAGAGATCATAAAAGCCATATATGAAAAACCCAACACTAATATCAACTTAATGGGGAAAACCTGAGAGCTTTCCCCCGAAGGTCAGGAACAAGACAGGAATGTCCACTCTCACCACTGTTATTCAACATAAAATTAGAAGTCTTAGCCTCAGGAATCAGACAACACAAAGAAATAAAAGACATCCAAATCAGCCAGGAGGAGGTCAAACTTCCAATCTTCGCAGATGACATGATATTCTATACAGAAAACCCAAAAGATTCCACCAAAAATCTGCTAGAACTGATTTATAAATTCAGCAAAGTTGCAGGATAAAATCAATGAAAAAAAAATTTGGTGGCATTCCTACACACGAAGAATGAAGCAACAGAAAGAGAAATCAAGGTATCTATCCCATTTGCAATTGCACCAAAAACCATAAAATGCCTAGGAATAAATCTGAACAAAGAGGTGAAAAATCCATATGCCGAAAACTGTAGAAATAAATTGAAGAAGACACACACAAAAAAGGAAAAAATATTCCATGCTCCTGAATAGGAAGAACAAATATTGTTAAAATGTCAATACTACCCAAAGCAATCTACATATTTAAAGCAGTCCCTATCAAAATAACACCAGCATTCTTCACAGAGCTAGAACAAACAATCCTAAAATTTATATGGAACCAGAAAAGACCCTGAATAGCCAAAGCAATCTTGAAAAAGAAAACCAAAGCTAGAGGCATCACAATACCAGGCTTCAAGCTGTATTACAAAGCTATAATCATCAAGACAGTATGGTACTGGCACAAAAACAGACACTCAGATCAATGGAACAGAATAGAGAACCCAGAAATGGACCCATAAATGTATGGCCAACTAATCTTTGACAAAGCAGGAAAGAATATCCAATGGAATAAAGACAGTCTCTTCAGCAAGTGGTGCTGGGAAAACTGGACAGCGACATGCAGAAAAATGAACCTGGACACTGTGTTACACCACGCCCAAAAATAAACTCAAAATGGATGAAAGACCTCAATGTAAGACAGGAAGTCCCAAAATCCTTGAGGAGAAAGTAGGCAAAACCTCTTTGACCTTGGCCGCAGCAACTTCTTACTCAACACGTCTCTGGAGGCAAGGGAAACAAAAGCAAAAATGGACATATTGGGACCTCATCAAAAGAAAACTTCTGCACAGTGAAGAAAACAATCAGCAATACTAAAAGGCAACCAATGGAATGGGAGAAGATATTTGCAAACGACATATCAGGTAAAGAGTTAGTATCCACATTGTATAAAGAACTTATCAAACTTAACACCCGAAAAACAAATAACCCAGTGAAGAAATGGGCAAAAGACATGAATAGACACTTCTCCAAAGAAGACATCCAGATGGCCAACTGACACATGAAAAAATGCTCAACGTCACTCATCATCAGGGAAATACAAATCAAAACCACAAGGAGATACCACCTCACACCTGTCAGAATGGCTAACATTAACAACTCAGGCAACAACAGAAGTTGGCGAGGATGCAGAGAAAGAGGATCTCTTTTGCACTGCTGGTGGGAATGCAAACTGGTTCAGCCACTCTGGAAAACAGTATGGAGGCTCCTCAAACAATTAAAAATAGAACTACCCTACGACCCAGCAATTTCACTACTAGGTATTTATTCAAAGGATACAGGTATGCTGTTTCGAAGGGACACATGCACCTCAATGTTTATAGCAGCACTATCAACAATAGCCAAAGTATGGAAAGAGACCAAATGTCCACTGATGGATGAATGGATAAAGAAGATGTGGTATATACATACAATGAAGTATTACTCACCAATCAAAAAAAAAAAAATGAAATCTTGCTATTTTTAACTACGTGTATGAAACTAGAGGGTATTATGCTAAGTGAAATTAGTCAGTCAGAGAAAGACAAATAACATATGACTTCACTAGTATGAGGATTTATAACACATAACAGATTAACACAGGGAAGAGAAGCAAAAATAATATAAAAACAGGGAGGGGGAAAAACATAAGAGACTCTTAAGTATGGGGAACAAACAGACAGTACTGGAGGGGTTGTGGCAGGGATGATGGGATAAATGGGTAAGAGGCATTAAGGAATCTGTCCCTGAAATCATTGTTGCACTATATTGCTAACTAACTTGGATGTAAATTAAAAAAATTAAAATAAAATAAAAAGTACAAATGAGAGCAGAAATAAATGATATAGAAAGAAAGAAACAAACAAACAAACAAAAACAATAGAACAGATCAATGAAACCAGGAGCTGGTTCTTTGAAAAGAATCAATAAAACTGATAAACTTTTAGCCAGACTTATCAAGAAAAAAAGAGACGACTCAAATAAATAAAATCATAAGTGTGAGAGGAGCAGTAAGAATCAACACCACAGAAAAACAAATAATTTTAAGAGAATATTATGAAAATATTATAGGCCAACAAATTAGACAACCTAGAAGAAATGGATAAATTCACAGAAACATGGAAACTACCAAAACTGAAACAGGAAGAAAAAGAAAATTTGAACAGACCGATAACCAACAAAGACATTAAATCAGTAATCAAATATCTCTCAAAAAGAAATGTCCAGGAACAGATGGCTTCACAAGGGAATTCTATCAACATTTAAAGAAGAGTTAATACCTATTCTTCTCAAACTATTCCACAAAAATAGAAATGGAAGGAAAACTCCACATTCATTCTATGAGGCCTGCATTATCTTGATACTAAAACAAAGACACCATTAAAAAAGAGAAGTACAGGCCAATATCTCTGATGAATACAAATGCAAAAATCCTCAACATAATACTAGCAAATGGACTTCAACACTACATTAAAAGACCTATTCACCACAGTCAAGTCATATTTATTCCCAGGATGCAAGAGTGGTTCAATATTCACAAATCAATCAACATGATACTTCACATCAATAAACAGAAATGATAAGAATCATATGATCATTTCAATAGATGCAGAAAAAGCATTTGGCAAAATGCAACATCCTTTCATGATAAAAACCCTCAACAAAGTAGGTTTTGAGGGAACATACTTCAACATTATAAAGGCCATACATGAAAAACCCACTGCTAACCTCATCCTCAATGGGCAAAACTGAAAGATTTTCCCCTAAAATTAGAAACAAGACAAGGTATCCACTCTCACTACATTTATTCAATATAGTACTGGAAGTCCCAGCCACAGTAATCAGACAACAAAAAGAAATAAAAGGAATCCAAATCAGTAAGGAAGAAGTAAAATTTTCACTATTTTCAGATGACATGATACTTTATATAGAAAATGTAGAAGACTCCACCAAAAACCTGCTAGAAATGATAAGTGAAATCGGTAAAGTTGCAGGATACAAAATCAACTCACAGAAATTTGTTGCATTTCTGTATTCCAATAATGAAACAGCAGAAGGAGAAATTAAGAAAACAATCCCACTTAAATTTGCATCAAAAACAATATGATACCTAGGAATAAACCTAACCAAAGAGGTGAAATACCTGAATTCTGAAAACTGTAAAACACTGATGAAAGAAATTCAAGACAACATAAAAAAATGGAAAGACATTCTATGCTCATGGATTGGAAGAACAAATATTGTTAAAACGTGTATACTACTCAAAGCAATCTACACATTTAATACAATCCCTATCAAATTACCAACAGCATTTGTGATAACTAGCACAAACAATTCTAAAATTTATATACAACCACAAATGACCCCAAAGAGTCAAAGCAATCTTGAAAAAGAAAAGCAAAGCTGGAGGCACCACAATTCCAGACTTCAAGTTATTTTACAAAGGTGTAGTCATCATAGCAGTATGGTATTAGCACAAAAACAGATACAGATAGATCAATGGAACAGAATAGAAAACTGAAAAATGGACCCACAACTCTAAGGTCAACTAATCTTTGGCAAAGCAGAAAAGAATATCTAATAGGAAAAGGACACTCTCTTCAACAAATGGTTTTGGGAAAACTGGACAGCAACATGTAAAAGAAAGAAACTGGATCACTTTCTTATACCATATACAAAAATGGATTAAAGACATAAATGTGAGACCTGAAACCATAAAAATGGTAGAAGAAAACACAGGCAGTAACCTCTCTGACATCAGCTATAGCATTTTTTTTTCTAGATACGTGTCCTGAAGCAAGGGAAACAAAAGCAAAAGTAAACTATTGGGACTTCATCAAAATAAAAAAGACAGTGAAGGAAACAATCAACCAAACTAAAAGGCAAACTATGGAATGGAGAACATATTTGCAAATGGCATATCTGATAAAGGGCTAGTACCCAAAATCTATACAGAACTTGGAGCATCTGGGTGGTTCAGTAGGTTGTATATCTGACTCTTGATTTTGGCTCAGGTCATGATCTCAGGGTCGTGGGATCAAACCCCATATCAGGCTCTGTGCTGAGGGTGGAGCCCGCTTAAGATTCTCTCTTTCCCTTAGCTTTTTCTCTCTCAAATAAATAAATAAACTTTAATATATATAACAAACTTACACAACTCAACGCCCAAAAAGTGAATAATTCAATTTAGAAATGGGCAGGAGATATGAACAGACATTTCTCTAGAGAAGACATCCAGAGGGCCAAAACACACATGATGAGTGATGTTGAGCATCTTTTCATCAGGGAAATGCAAATCAAAACTACAATGAGATATCAACCTCATACCTGTTGGAATGGTTCAAAACAACAATGCAAAAAACAACAAATGTTGGTGAGGATGCAGAAAAAGGGGAACTATCTTGCACTGTTGGTGGGAATGCAAACTGGTGGAGTGACAGTGGAAGACAGTATGGGGGTTCCTTAAAAAGTTAAAAATAGGGGCCCCTGGGTGGCTCATTCGGTTGAGCGTCTGGCTTCTGCTCAGGTCATGATCTCACGGTTGGTGAGTTTGAGCCCCGCATCGGGCTCTGTGCTGACAGCTCAGAGCCTGGAGCCTGCTTCAGATTCTGTGTCCCCCTGTCTCACCACCCCACCCCTATTTGTGCTCTGTTTCTCTCTGTATTTCAAAAATTAATAACTATATTTAAAACATTTTTTAAAGTTAAAAATAGAACTACGCTATGATCCAGCAATCGGACTACTGTCTATTTAACCAAAGAATACAAAAACACTATTCAAAGGGATATATGCATCTTCTATTTATAGCAACGTTATTTACTAAAACCAAATTATAGAAGCAGTTCAAATGTCAATCAACTGATGAATGGATAAAGAAGTGGTTGCAAATCCTGCCTTTTGCAACAGCATGGATGGAGCTGGAGTATATTATGCTAAGGGAAGTAAGTCAGTCAAAGACAACTATCGTATGATTTCATTCATATGTGCAATTTAAGGAACAAAACAAAGGAGCAAAGGGAAAAAAGAGAGACAAACCAAGAAACAGACTCTTAATTTTAGAGAACTGATGGTTAACCGAGGGGAGATGGGTGGGGGGATGCGTGGAATAGGTTATGGGGATTAAGGAGCACCGTGTTGGATGTATGGAAGTGTCAAATCACTATACTGTACACCTGAAACTAGTATAACACTATATGCTAACTGGAATTAAAATACAGACTTAAAAAAAAAGACCTTCACAGATTTGCATAAGCGGTAAAAGGGTTGAATTTCCCAATGAATTGAAAAAAAAAAAGAAGTCAAACTCATAGAGACAGAGTGTAGAATGGTGGCTGCCGGGGCTTAAGGGGTGGGGAAAATAGGGTAAGGTTGGTAAAAGAGAATACAAGTTTTGAGTTATAAGATGAATAAGGTCTGAAGATATAATGTATAACAGGTGACTATTGTTGATAATACTGTACTGTATAACCGAAGTGGGCTAAGAGAGTAGAACTTAGCTGCTCTCGTTAACACAAAAAAAAGGTAAACATGTAAGGTGATGAATGTGGGAATTAATTTGCTGGTAGGAATTTTCACAATGCATAGGTATTTCAAATTATAAGGTTATATACTTTAAAAATGAAGAAATACAAATAAATATTAAAATATACATTATTTCATTATAACACACTGTAGAATAAGATAATAAAGTCAAAATCAAATAGTCTGCAAATACGGTCTCTGATAAGATAATGCCCTTATTATCAAAATTAGTAGTGTCCTGCTAGGCAAAATGGCATGTTTTGTTAAATTGATTTTTCAAATACCTCTAGGTAGGTCTTTATTAATTCTCTTTCTGAAATTTCTAGTGGCCAGCACAAATACCTAAGAAGGTGATCCATTTGCTCACATTATTTATACATCTGAAGAATTTAATATTTAGAAAGAAACGGAAGATGAAATAAGTGTTTATTCAATTCAATTGTATTTTGGACTCCCCTGGAAACCACACGAAATAGCAATCCAGAGCAACTCAAGTGTAATTGATCTTTCAGATTAGTCACATAACCCTTTGACTTTGGTTACTATATAAAGCTTCAGACTTTCCCAAAATATTTTTGTATCATCATGTTTCATTTATTTTAGAAAAGGATGCTATTTCAAGCCAAACTAAATGGAAACACTTGAGTTTACAGAAGCATTCTATACTGTGACCTTTAAATCACCTGGATGAGGGCTCAAAGCACCTTTTACTACTTGATCAAATTATAAAACTTGGAATTACACTTCTTTCACAGAAGGAAAATATACAGCAACACTATTATGAAATAGCTAATTTCTGCACAGACTGAGATGTAACATAGAACAAATACCGTCCCCTGATATATATATATATATATATATATATATATATATATATATATATAAAACATCGTATATAATTCTTTTATGTATTCTAGAAAAGCTCTGTTGACACTGAATGACTCAGTGCAACCACAATAGCAGGGGCTGAATTTGGAAAAACTTTATGTCTTTGAATAGAAATACCCAATTTAGAAAATAATGGAATCATCTATTGTAATCAAGCCAGGTAGCTATTTAGCCCATCTTTAAATAAGCACTTCTAGAAAAATAAATGTTGCAGCATGAGGTCAGTGTTAGCGAACACAAATTATTTGACCCTGCAATGACCAGCTGAAAGTACCAGACTTAAAGAGACCGAGTAACTTAAAATAGAACAAGGGAGCAGCCATCTGGAAACAAGAGCAGCACAGGGTATAGATTGAATCTACCCAGGCAGCAGGAGACATACCTGCGGGCTGAAAGATCGCTCGAGTAGTGTATTGCAACACCTTGCAACGTCTAGCGCAAGCCCCTCTTGCACTACACATGTTCAAGATGAAATTTGGTTTTAGGAAAGTAATAAGGCACGCATATTGTTGGTATGTCATTCCCTTGGTGCCAAATATTCACTTCATGCAATTAGCTTGAATAGTGAGAT
Source organism: Panthera uncia (assembly GCF_023721935.1). Classification (NCBI taxonomy): domain Eukaryota; kingdom Metazoa; phylum Chordata; class Mammalia; order Carnivora; family Felidae; genus Panthera; species Panthera uncia. Next base: position 102,157,006 of record NC_064816.1, on the reverse strand, counting down.
TTTAATCATTTCGTGCTCAACATAAATATTTAGCTAATCGATAGGAAAGGTATTTATTTTCTCTATAGTTGGCTTTGCTTCCCAGCATTAGTACTGTGTGACAGATGGCTGATGTCATCTCTGCTTGGAAGAACTCAGTTGGCAATATTAGCATGGCATATTTCTGGGGACTTGTGATATGCTATGAGATGATGAAAAATAAAAGGGTCCAAAAGGGAATTCCCCAAAGCAAATGTATTTACATGATTTAATACCATACCTTACTGATTCATCATAAAGAGATACATATCCCATTTAATTAATGTTTTAGTTAAACATATTCTGGCAAACATTAAGAGTGCAACTGGACATATTCTTTGGACACAGGAAGTTAACAATAGCATAAGCCCATCGGTTGCTTATATTTCCTTCGTCTTCACCTTTGTTCAGCAAATGCAGATGGAACAACCCTAGCAACGTGTGCTCTCACATAGGGCACCGCCTATTATGGCAACAAAAGAGAACTCAAAGCTTGACTTGTGTAAAGTTCTCATCTGATTAGTCAACACTGATTTTACCTGGTCCTATGTTCTCGAATTTGTTCTATGTTCTGAATCCAGTATTATACTTTTTAGTCTGCATCCCCTCTCCCTCATGCTGCCTGCAGCCACTAAGTGGCTTCTGTCACACCCTTGGCTTTAAAAAGAAGGAAGACATTGGGACAAGGCAGGGTGCATAGAGAGGAGGCTAGAGGGAGGAAGGATATAGAGACGTTTTGTTGTTACTAATGGGAGAATGAGCTGTAAAATAATATGAAAGTAATTTCTATGTTCTGGGTATTCTTATGGATACTCTATGTAAATTAATTCATTTAATGCTCTGAATAAAGCAGTGACATAGGAACTAATTATGTTTCTGTGAGGAAACTGAGCTACAGAACCCTTAAATAGCTTGATCAAAGTCTCAGACCTGGTTTGTGGTGGAGGTGAGTTTCAAGTTGAGGTAGTTTGGCTTCAGCGTCTGTACTTTAACCGTGACGCTAGACGCTAAAGTTATGATCTGAATTCTATCGACAGACTTGCATATTTGGGTTAGTGTTTATAGAACAGTATCATCTTGAAGAAACGGATTGTATTTTATCGTCTTTATGTCTTTTCTCCGCAGTATATTATGCTACCTTAAACAATGAATACAGTGACCATAATGGTTATAGGGAAAGAGATTCTCCAGATCTGAAGGAAAATTTTATTGTTTTAAATTTTTTTCAATGTTTATTTATTTTTGAGGAGAGACAGAGAGACAGAGACAGAGTGTGAGGAGGGGAGAGGCAGAGAGACAGAGAGAGAGAGGGAGGGAGAGAGGCAGAATGCAAAGCAGGCTCCAGGCTCTGAGCTGTCAGCACAGAGTCCAGAGTCCGACACAGGGCTAGAACCCACAACCTCGAGATCATGACCTGAGCCGAAATCGGACGCTCAACCAACTGAGCCATCCAGGCACCCCTAGATGTGAAGGAAAATTTTAAAAGCCATATTTGGTAATATATGGACAAGTTTAGGAGAAAGTGAAAGGTGAAAATAGCCAGACAATTAATTCCTTTTATAATGTGACCATTTCTTGTAAGGAACTGCTACTCTCCTGAAGATCTGCACATATCTTCCATTCAACTGGAATCGATTAATGACATTAGCAGTATTTTTGATGGGACTGTTAATTAAAATAATCTTGGAAAATTTCCTGAATTTAAGATTAAATTGTGACTGGTAATTCCTTTCTTCAAGACCTATTAATCACAAGATCAATGTTTCTTTTCTTTCTTTCTTCATTTTTCATTGTTCCACTCATTGAGATACTTCTGAATTATTTCATGCATTGTCATTATTTCAATTTCCCCAAGAATTTCCCAAGTAGAATATCCACAGTCATCCATTAAAGTAGAAATAGGATAATTTTACAACATTTCATGTTCTCAACTATTGAAAACTAGTGACGATTGCTTAATAATATGACTGATGATATTTATGTTTAAGATATATCTTTTTCAGGTGTTAGGAGTTTATTAAATTATTACCCACAAATTAAACACTAATAAGCACGTTATGTATATGTGTGTATATATAACGTATAATCAGAGATATTGTTGGTACTAATGTTGTATGATGGGAACTATTTAGCGGATGTAACGTAACGGGGGCTAATACCTTTAGACAGATGCCTTTGTATGTCAGATTTAGTACTTTTTATGTACCAGAGAAATGTACAAATAAAACATGGCTGTGGCCATGACATTTGTAAGACAAGGGTTTTATTAATTTGCTAGTATTTTATAGGGAACAATGTGGAATTGTTGTTTGTCACATCATTAAGGAAGGCTTTGTCTTGATCTATCATCTGAAAACATCGTATACAACAGATTATAATTAACCCATGATACCCATAAATACCTGTATCAGCTTTGACCATTATACTGGCAAATGTGAAACAGGTCAGCCCTATAATGGCAGCAAAAATGTGCTGCACTTTACCTTACTTTTTTCGCTGTTCATTGTGATCACCCCAACCACTGCAGCTGAGAAATGGAGACTGACAGGAAAATGTTGAAACTGGTTTAATGGTACTGTGTGTTTCTTCTCTAAGTATGATTAAATAATCATAAGAACTTCTCTAAGGGCTAATCTGCTATATTTTCCAGATTTTCACCTTGGGGACATATTGTCCCTTGTCACTGAAACCTCGGGGACAGAAGGGGACGCCACAGGGTGGCACAGCAGGAAGCTGAGACACTGATGAAACAGTGTTCAGTTAATGAAGGCATGGCCCATGGCCTCCGCTGCTCTGCCATATGTTTGAAGAAATGCTAATGACTACAATTCAAATACCTTTTTCATCTTAACTATATGTAAATGTGTTTATAAATGCTCTCTTATAAATATACGATCACATTTTTAAAAGCCAAGTGCTAATGTTGCTTTCAACATCTATAATACACAATAATTAAAACTTAAGCAATTCTGCTTAATTATACCTTATGGGAAACTGTACAGTAATTTATAGAAATTAAGCAGAAAAACAAAGATCAACAGAAATAAAGCAGCAGTTGAACAACTGAATAGTAAATCACTTTGATCATTAATTTACAGCAGCAAAATCATTGTAAGTAAAAGTCTTCGATCCTAATTCTTAAACAGCTGACTTGTGAAAATGAAGGTGTTAGAAATTTGGGTATTCCTTGTAAGAGCACAGCTTGAACTGATGGTGTCATTGCCGACTTTATTTGTTCTTATGCTGCCCCTCCAAAATTATGCAGTAATTTTTAGTAGAAAACTTTCATTATTGTAGCTCTGATCTGAGATGGCCTTCCTATTTTCTCATACTCAGCCCTAATTTTGCTGATGATCATTTGCTACAAAATGGTCACTTTTATGACTGACCCATTCTTCAGCGGCCATTCTCCATAATGAGTGTGATTTAAAACAACGTTGGTGCCCAGTTTTGTACATTATGGAAAAATGGGACGTTTTGTACATTATGACTTTTTAAATCTACTCGAAGACTTCATTTAATTAAATCTATGGCAATTCAGCTAACTCCATTCTAATCAATAAAAATGGCACATTCTCACAGTCTGAAATGCTCCCTCTCAATATTAAAAATGCTCAAATTTATGGATTAAAATTCCTCTTAATTAATGAGATCAATATCCTTGACTTAACGGAAATAAAATTTCTAAGTTTGAATAGCCATGATTTTTAAATGTTTTAGTGGGAAGATTCACTTTTGTTAATGTCTAAAGCAAAATTATTTGTTTAACTCTACTGCATGTCTGCTTCTCTTTTAAGGGAAGTATTTTTTTAAAAGGTTTATGTAAGGGGTGCCTGGGTAACTTAGTTGAACCGCTGACTCTTGATTTTGGTTCAGGTCATTATCTCAAGCCCCACATTGGGCTCTCTCTCCCCCTCTCTCTCTCTCTGCTCCTGTCCCATTCACACTTACTTAATTAATTAATTAATTAATTAAAAATGTTTATGTAATTACAACTTTATTTTCTTTAATAGCTACTCAATGTCTGGCTTTCTTAGAACTTCCCCACATGAAGGTTATGAAAATATTACTTTGTTTTATTTTATTCTAATACTATACAGTTTTCATTTTAATATTTATAGGTTTAATTCAGAATTTTTCAAAAATATTAGAGGTGTCATCATTTTACATAACATTTTTTATGGATGGGCAATTTTTCATCGTCATTTACATGCATAAATTACTAGATTTGTCTGTAAACCTTGTCATATATTAAATTCCCATGTGTACATCCATCTTTCTAGTCTATCCTGTTCCTGTTCCTGTTCTCTCATCCATTTGGTATTTCTTTACGCATATTTTAAAATTTTATTTCAGAAGCATTATGATAGATTTTAATACACAGAAAGACAAGTCCCTCATTCTTTAGTCTTTCTCTTTTTCACCCCCAAAGTTTTTTTGACATTTTCCCCATATAAATTGTAGAATTTTTGCATCCTGGTCCACACTTAACTCACCACTGACATCATATTTGATTGATAGAATAGACACAATATCATGAATCAAAAATATAATTTAAAATTTGTTTTAGGAGCTATAGAGTTAGAAATAGGAATGCATCTCCCTATGCTATTTTTTCATATCCCATCACCCTGCTTCCAGTTAAGAGGTAAACATTATTTTGAAGTTCGTATTTATATTTTTCATTTATGTAGCGTGTCATTTATTTAACTGACACATAACTGTTTGGGGGATATTTAAAATGATAGCATAATTCATTAGCCTTCTTGGACTTATTATTTTCCATCAACATCATGTATGTAAGGTTCAGCTTTGTAAGTACATGCAGATATAGTTTATTCATTTCTACTGCTTTGTAACATGTCTCTATGGGAAGGTGCATCAGGTTATTTTTTTCTTCTTTTGGGTGGAAATTTGAGAGATTTTACGATTTCTTGGTTATGACTAGTACTGCTATGAACATTTTACATATACTCATGCACAAAAGCAAGAATTTCTCTAAAGTACATTTATTAGTGGATTTGCTGAATCATATTTAGTGAATGTTTAACTTTAAAAAATAATGATACGTGTTTCCTAAAGTATTTGTACCAAACACCCATGCACTTCTATTGTTGTCAATGGATGTCTCTGTTTGCATAACGTTTGGTTTCTCTCTCTGTAATATTTTGATAGGAATACATATGAAATTGTTTCCACTTTATTCTACAAAATTAACTGATCAGAAATTGTATTCTGGTTCATTTTTTAAAAATCTTTAAATCACTACTGTCACTATACCAATGTGATCTCAAACAAATTATTTTATAGCTGTAAACCGTTTACTCTTTGGATAAATGGGAAAAGAATATAAACTAATTCATTTAGCCACTGATAAAATGAAATGAAAGGGTTAGTTTAGGAAAACACAGTCCAGAACATGGAAAATGCTCTGTAAATGCCAAGTTTTCACTATTGTTATTGTTACATGCTGAATAAAATCTCTGGAGCTGTTTTGTTCAATGCTTTGAGGAAAGTAAAAAATAATTTGTGTAAATTTAGTTGATTATGTGGACATGGGGAAAGGCAAAAAAATGACATACGTGATTTTTTATATTAATCTAAATAACTGAACCCATTCTCCAATGGAAATTTTAAAGTTAATTTCCCAGATATCTTTGCTATACATAGTCGACCCCAAGATATGACTATAATATGCATCTGAATGTTTAGAATTATGTGGACAGACTTTGTTAAGTGTCCCACTCCTTCCAAAAGTCTACTTTTTTTTTTTTAAGAAACTGAAGTTAAAAAAAAAAAAAAAGACCTAGTCAGGAAGACAAGAACATTATTTCCAAGTGCTAAGAGTAAAAAAGGTGGAATATGACTCTCTAATGCATGTTAAAAAACAAAAGACAAAAGTTAAGCAACTTCCTCAATGCAGGCTAAAGATTGAGTGATGAAAAGCCATTAGACGGACATTATAGATCTAGAAAATAAAGGTCAGTGGTGCTTCTCCAAATGGGCTTAACCACAAATATATCAGGATGTAACTGAAAACAAGCTGATGCATTTTCATCCCTACCTAAGAATGTCATATGTGGAGATTTCCTCCATATCAGCTCTGCTTTGATTCAGGCATGTACCAAGGGACTCTGATCACAAAGGGCCACCTAGTCCTTTCTCCAGCAGAAGTCTCTTAGTAAAGATGTGACACATATTCAAGACAAAAACTGACTAAAGGGCAAATTCTCCTTCTCCTTTCTTCATTGAAGATGATTAAAAGGTAGAATAATACATTCAAAGACATAATGTCTTGAAATTCATTTCCCAGACAAGAATCACAGGAAAGAAATATGAAACAATGAGTGATAGAACTAGACAATGTTTACTGGTAAATCATTTGCATTATGTTTGCATATGAATATATTACTTATGAGTATGTACTTTTCCCATATTATCTTAATAAATTTGATTTATTTTTTAACGAGAAGAGGCAGTGTCTCTCTTTCTACTTCTGTCTGGTACTGTTCCGGGTTATAATAGACTTTGTCAATCTATTTTTCTTCTTATGGCCACTTAGAGATGGAAAAATGATACATTTATCTTGGGGGTTGTGAAAATGGCTTAATGATGCAAAGCATATGGAAATGCTTCCAAATAATGTGTAATAGCTGGTTTAGGAAGTAAACACTGTTTTGAAGTTTGATAACTTACTTGCAAAAAAAATTATTGATTGGGAAAGTTGGAGGTTTATGGGGAGAAAAGTGAATAATTTATTTATATGGCCTGGAAACCTGACACATTTCTTGGACCTCAGGGAAGATCTGTGATTCCCCTTTGAAAACAGTAATCTTCCTTATGTTTCATGTTCTGATGGGTGAACCACACTAGTAATCCCTTCACTATGAAACAAAACATGAAAATATTTCAGCACAGATTCTTGAAATAAGCAGAGATATCCAGAATTGGATGCTCTCTTTGCCCTGTGGGATAGAAATTATGTAAGAACTTGCAACTCCAGGGAAAGATATATTTGAAATTCCTATGATAAAATACAAATCATGCAGCATGGATGACAGGAAAGAAGGTTGTCATGTAGCAGCATAGTGCTTGCTAGTCCATGAATACAAGGAATTGAGGCTTCTTCCATCAAACTTGGAGCTGGGAAGAAAGCCACCATCTTGCCATCACTCTCCCTCTCCTCCCCAGGGGCCCTGTCCTTTTAACTCTTACTCCCTCCTTTCCAAATATGGTCCTTATTCTAGCAGTTAGCAAAATCCTTGCCTCTTTTATCAGGGACTATTACACATGTCATAATCGAAAGTTCTTCTGAGTTTTTGTGTATAGGGAATTAATTTGAAATCAAGAGTAAAATAGGGGCGCCTGGGTGGCTCAGTCGGTTAAGCGGCCGACTTCAGCTCAGGTCACGATCTCGTGGGGTCCGTGAGTTCGAGCCCCGCCTCAGGCTATGGGCTGATGGCTCAGAGCCTGGATCTTGCTTCCGATTCTGTGTCTCCCTCTCTCTCTCCCCCTCCCCCATTCATGCTCTGTCTCTCTCTGTCTCAAAAATAAATAAAACATAAAAAAAAAAAAAGAGTAAAATAAACATGGAACCCATATTGGTTTTTCCCTGCATATTACATTTTAGTTATAATTAATTTATTAAAAAATAAACAAAAAATAATCAAACACTAAGCAGAAATTGTTTGCAGACAAGTAAACTCTGCCAAAAATCTTTCCTAAGTCTACAGAGAAAATGATAAACTAGCCCATGCACTGACCCATTGTTAAATATTGGAGTGCCTTAGACTGAAGGACTGAAATCCAAACTTATTTTGCTAATGGAGGTGGGAAAGGAAGACTCCTCAATTTCACTAAACTGAGTAAACACTGGGCCTTCACTTGAAATGATAGACTTGCGTCTTTTTTCTAACTAATTGTGAACTCAAGTTTCTCTGATGAAAGGAGGACAATATCAAAACAAGAGTATGTCTTTACAGATGTTTTGTCTGTTTTTGTGGGTAAACTAAGTCCATGCAATTTTCACTGTTATCTAAGGATATTTATCTATTTGAAGTTCACTAGTATTTCCTATATAGCTTTCTATGGAATGGAATTCAAGCAAATAAATAAAATACAAACATAAATATTGGTCATGTCATTTTAAAATTATCTTAAAAATAGGAAATTAAGACCATATTCTCAAAAGCATGAGTTCTGAGAATAAGTTCTCAAGTACCTGAACTTTTTGTATCTTGCTTAGAAAAAACAATCTGATAAGCCGTAACAAGGAGAAAATTAGCAAGCATTCATTTTTTAGCAAAGGTACAGATCAAACACATGGATTATATTGCCAAAAAACCACTGTCATGAGAATATGTCTGTTGGTGAATATGATTTTTATTTATATAAAATCATTTATGAGGTAACAATATAGAAGTACACTATAAACCTTATGAGCGAAACATTTTAATAGAGCTATATACCAAACTTGAACTTAAAAATTCCTAAAGCTAGGGAAGAGGCCAACTATTAAGATTGCTTCCATTTTTTTTCTTTCATGTATTGCTGTTTCTATTTTTAGAGCATTCCATACATATTTCAACATACTTATATCTTAACATGGAATGGCAGTACATAGGCCATGGATCAGGCTTGAAGGAAGGTAATGATCAATAAACTTAACTGATCAATAAAAACTGTTGAGTATCAAGTAAGTTTTAAAGCAATATTATAAAGTTCTATATTAGATATGTTGAATGTCTATACACATATAATAAAAAAGTTAGGGAATTCTTTTACTAGTCTTCTCAGAACGAAAGTAATTAGATATGCACAAACTATTCTTGAGCTACACCGTTTTAACAACAAGAGTTAAGATTCTGAGGCAGGCAGATAGTAAATGGCAGGAGCCAGATTAAATCCGAGTCCTCTGTCAACTAGTATGGGTGTAATTAGTGGTATTTCTTACTTATTAAAGACTCACTAGAGACAATCTCTTTTCACTTCAAACAATGGGTATAAATGTTGCTGAATACAGCTTCACTAGTGACTGAGATTGTTAGAAGCTATAAGAAACAACCTAGAAAGTGAGTCAGTCACTTTACATAACAAATACTGTTGAAGTTTACTTTAATGAAAGTCATCATTTTCCTTATTTCTCAGCTTCATGTTCCTTACCCGTAAATTTGGGATTTTGAATAGTTGATTTTTAGTCTTTTTCAGTATTAAGGTCAAAAAATAAAAAATTCCAAATTTTTAATTTTTATATACTCAGGTGATAGTGGGCACTGCTATTGCCCATATTTAATTTTTTAAATATTTTTTAATGTTTATTTATTTTTAAGAGACAGAGAGAAACAGATCACAGGTGGGGGATGGGCAGAGAGAGAAGGAGACACAGAATCCAAAGCAGGCTCCCGGCTCTGAGCTGTCAGCACAGAGCCCAACGCAGGGCTCGAACTCACAAACTGTGAGATCATGACCTGAGCCAAAGTCAGATGCTTAACCACCTCAGCCACCCAGGTGCCCCTGCTGTTGCCCATATTTAAGGCAGTATGTAAGGTTTGGGTTTTCTGTACCAGTAGGTTGTTTTCTTCTACCCAACTTGATTGTAAAATATGACTGATAGTTGAGCCGCATGTCACCATCATTCTCTTTTTATGGGCTCTTTTAGTTTTCATTTCTTAGTAGAGATGAACTTTATATGATAAAAATATGACAATGTTTTTTCTATAACTGACACTAATTTTCATTACAACTCTTCATTTTGCCATATACCCAAAATTCAACTTCAATAAACTTAGAAGGCCTCCACATCTCTCAAAGGATTATTCTGAAATAGGTAGAAAGTAACAATGTCAAACTACTAGAGTGGAATATCTGGCTTGGGTCTATAATCTATGACTGCTGGCCCTGATCAAATTCTTAGTTCCAGTTAGGGCTTTACACATAGGTCCTAATGACATCAACCGTTTTACTGTTTTAGGTCTAACTCAGGGTTTGCACCTACATCTTATCCTCTGAGTAAAACAAGTTCCTGCGTGAGGCTGAATCAAGACTCTTGATCCTATGTCATGAAGGCTCGTGTGATATTCTCCAAGGCATAGACATGACTTGACTGCTCTCATGCCAATGTCTGGGGTGTGGGCAAACTACATGAGGCTGTTCAGGGCTATCTGCCTGTACGTACCAGACAACTTTACTGCTCTAGTGTCTTAGTAATTTTCTGGGCTTTTCCTTAGGAAAGTGGAGTGCAAATCATCTCTATTTCTATTTGCACTTTTATGTATTATATCCCTACCTCATCATAAATAAAATCCAAGTCCACATTCATTCACAGATTCCTTCCTTCCTCCCTCCTTTCCTTCCTCCCTTCTTCCTTCCTTCTTTCCTTCCTTCCTTCCTTCCTTCCTCCCTCCCTCCCTCCCTTCCTACCTTTTCTGTATGACTTCATCTCCTCCATCCACTTTGACTAGTTTTGATCTAGGCTGGTCTCTAAGTCACTACTCAGTGTTGCGAATACCTTCTGGAGGTTTAGACTATTGACATTCTGAAACACTTTGGCACCATGCATGTCTCATTCTCTAACTTCTTAAGTGGAGAAAGCATAAGGAGTAAATACATGGTAAAAAAAAAAATTATTGTTTTGAAATTCTGCTGTACCTCATCCATAGTTATTACCTATTTCACATTGAGGAAAAAAAATCAAGCAAGTTGGACATCCCCATCCTATTGACCATTTCAGGCTTCATACCAAAAGAAATTGCCGTTATTTGTTTTCACAGTTTATAAGCTATTATACATTATTCAGCACACCTTCTGAATGATACTTATAGTCCAGGTGTCAGAAATTCTAGGATTTGACATGATCATGTCAAAACACTACACAGGATTTTCTTTAGAGAGAGGTTTATCAAGGAAGCCTTTTAGAATAATCTGGAAAATATGCATAGTCATAGAAAATCATCAACTTCATTTAATTAATGTTAATTTACTGATAATGGATTTTTCCGAATAATTAATAATGGATAATTATTTTATAATTAGCCATTCTGTGCTGGACTACATCTCACTAATCTAAAAATGAGTGCAAGTATAATGGCCCATTTTTATGGTTTGCCTGGCAAAGTCCTGTTTTTTTGTCTGTTATCCTGTGAAATTATTTAGTAGGACTCCTTTCATACTAAAAGAAAAGTGTTTGTTTTGAACTAGAAATTATTTAGTGTCCTAGTTATAAGATTGTATCTGCCCTACCTTCCTGTATAGATCATGAACAGATAAGGAGTTTAAAAGTTTCTCTTGAACAGAATATACAATTTGTTACTGATAATGATTCTGGAGTATTTAACATTTTCCATTTCTCCTAAATTCTAAGAAACAATTTTTATACTGTTCAAAAGTGAGGCTAATCATCAACAAAAAGGAGAGTATTTTGATGAAAAAGAAATTTTGACATCAGTCATTATGGGCGACAGTAATCTCAGCATTCACTAAGCTGAAATATAATGTTCTCAAAATCACTTTATTACTTTCATGTTCCTTAGAGGTCCATAACATGGAAACCAAAGACTTAGCCCATGTGTCAAAACAGTAGTTCTCAGTAATTTTAACATACAAAAACAACAATTTTTCATCTTTCAAAACTCAGTGCCAACTTGATCTAGATTTCTTAGAATTTCAATCAAGTTTCCTACATGAAGAATACAATTTTACTTTCAACCATCATTCTCTATTGTTGCCTGTGCCACACAATAACATGGGTTTTCAAGAAATTGACAATAGGCCATATTTATTCAACTGATCTTGACATGGACTTAGGAAATACAAGAGAGCCCAGTTGTAGAACCTCAGTATTAATCTGCATCTTTGTACATTCATTTAGAATTGCTATACATTACTGTCCTAAGAATTATCATGGTCAGGAATTATCTTCCGATAGAGCAAGTACTGTAGTCCCTTCTCTATACTGGTTAAACAATACTTATGAAATTATTTACATGCATATCCATAGCACCCAGGAAGCAAGTATCTTTGCATCCGGCTCTAATCATATTCCAGAATGAGCCTTAGGAAGTCAATGAACATATTGGAGAACTTTTATATAAAGAAAAGATAAACAACACTTTAATTAAAGCTACAAATATCACTTGTAGGGAAAAACAAATTCTAGTACAGATTAAATATACTCAACAAACTTATTCAACAATTTCTTGTGGGGGTCTCTTGATCAAATTGGGGGGACACTAAATATCCAACCTGGTGGAGGCTAGCAGCATAGGTGGTGAAAGAATTCATCCAAGGCATACAAAGGAGATAGAAGTTTATTGAACACACCGCAAGGGAGAGGTGGGCAGGACAACAAGGGAGACACTGTCTGCCAGGAGGCAATTGTGGGAGGCTGCAGTTAAAGAGAAAGGTGAGGAGGTTTAGAAACATATGGAATTTACCTCTTTTGGGACCTGTTTCTGGGTGTAAGTCACCCATCGATCAGCTCAGGTTTAGGATATTTTGAGGGGGGTCACCTAATGGGTTTGTTAGTATTCATCCAGGGAATTGGGGTTCATTGTGGGCCCTCCTACCTTACTCAGGGTTCCATTGTTCAAGCTGATTGCCCATAATTGGCCTCTACAGTTCTCGTATTTGGCTATATGACATTGAACTTTGTCTCTAAGAGAATTATTATTTACTTATGTCCAAAATTGATTTTTATAGCAACCATGTTAATATCAATTTTCAGTCATTCTTTTAAGCCCTTATTACTATTATAAAAGAGACGGTTTTTATACCATATAAAACTGAATTCAGAAATTTTAGCAGAGAACTAATTACAACAGAACTTAAATAGAATTAAAGTGACTTTTTGAGAAAAAAAGGTCATGCAAGATTCTGCTTTTTGGAAAAGTGGTAGTCTGCTAATTAAAAAAAAAAAGAATACAAATCAAGTTGCTTAGTTTAAAAAATATGTATTACTTCTGTCTCAGATTCTGAAATTCAGAGTATACAAAATGCCTTTCAATAAATCAAATAAAATATGTGTTATTTGAGTCATTTCTGTTTACTGGGTGTAAACAGTATCTGGGTGATACATTGAGGGTCAAGAGGAACATGCTAACATAGTTTTTCCCGAAAAATGGGATTTCTACAATGATGACAATCCAAAAACAAAATTGAGCCAACCAACATGAGATAGTCAATTATTCTTTAAAATTTTTCTGAGAAAGCACACTTATAAGCAAATAAATCAAAATCAAAAGTTCGATACACCGTCACTATAGCTTAACAACAAAAAGACATTTTAATGTGCATAATTTAGGTAATAGTCCCAAAGTAAAATATCATCTTAAATAAACTGCATCAATGAGAAAGTACTCAACTGTCCTTATTTTTCTCAGATGATATAGATGATTAAAAATATCATCACAAAACCAGAATTTTTCACCAATTTTGGCCAAAAGAGATGATAGTCACTGCTTAAAATTCTCAAATACTTTCTTTCCTAAGAAACCTCATCACCAGAGATCAATGCTTATAAATGTACTAGTCTGGCTAGTTTTAGGATTATCATATCTGTAATTATTTATTTTTGTCTTTTATTAATTCGTAGAGGATCTTGTATATTTTAAAATCACTATCAAGTGCATTTTCTACTATCGCACTTAACATTTTCAAAATTCTGCCATGACACACTTCTCTCAGGGTTAGACAATAATTAAATGGAGTATATTTTTTTCTTAGATGGAAAATATCAGTTTTTCCTTTCTTTTTTTAATTTTTTTCCTTTCATTTTTATAAAGCTTAAAATTATTTTGTATTACTGCAAGTTGACAACCTTCCTTGGTCTGAGTTTGGGGACACTGTTCAATTTTCTTCCTCCTCAAGTTGTTTACCACTAATAGTTATTTTCTTTTTAAAATTAGATATTAGATATACTTTAATAATAAAGTACATCAAAATACATTTTGGAAGGATGAGGCAGGCCAATAAGTAAAGAGGGTTTTTTTCATTGGAAATTAAGTGCCCAGTATCCTGAGAATTTTGTCCCCTGAGTGAGGCTTTTGCAGCTAGACTGTGTGGAAATTTGATTTTGGATGTAACTTGAGCTCTTAGGTTGGGGTTAACTACTGGCTTGTTTGTTGTGGATAAATTTCACACTATTAAGTGTGTTATGCCATTAAGTGTAAATTTTATTCACTCTTCTAATGCTAAAAGACACTATGATGAATTCTTGTTACTTACTTAAAAATGAGAAAATGAACTAGGAACTAAGGTTCTGAGCCTTTAATCCATAAGTTTTATACCAACCTCTCTCTTTCTTTAGAGGATTTACCCTGGGATTAGGAAAAAAGTCATAAATGTTTCTTGATTCACAAGACTCAAACAGATATGCCCAAATATTTTATCTCAGCCTCATACACTTCTAATCTACTTGTATATGACCTAGAGATCCCTACTTTTTACTTTTGTTTTGTGTTATTATTACTCTTGTGCACATCTTCTGGATCATGAGTTTCTTTTTTTGTCTTTTTTTTTTTTAACAACCTAAGATGTTGGTAAGAAGAATGGCAGGTGAACAGTCAATGATCTTCTGTACCCTTTCAAGTATTGTTGCAATTCTTATCACAATACTATCTCTATCTTGCTCTCAAGATATAGCAATGGAGTGCATTCTGAAGCATGTTTTCTCTGTAAATCATACTTCATTCTGTTTTGAATCAGAAGCCTCACAGTTGCTGAGCTCTACAGAAAGAATTTAAGCTCTCATGTGCATCTTAGCTTTCTCATCCTGGAGCAAAAGATATTTTAGTGAAGTCAAGTACAGATTGGTGACAGTGAGTGGTTTTATATCCCATAACTTGCTTCTCTATTGCCTTAGAGCCCATTGTGTATCAGGAAAGAAAATACTCTATTAAATTAAGTTTTTCCATTTTTATCTTTTGTGATTCTTGAGTTTATCTGATTTAAAGGCATTCTCCTGCTACTATTCCTGAGAGTCATTGCTAAAACATAGTTCATTTTATTATGGAAACAGAGTAAGCTAATTATCTCCTGAGAACGTGCTATAATTTTAAGGGTTATGCACAAGATGTTAACTAATCACACAGCTCCCAGATATTTGTAACATGCAGCGGGACTCTGAGGTCGTATTTAAATGAGTGCTAGGCATGACTCGTGAGGTGTTGTTTCTGGGGCTGCATGAAAGAAAAACTAGTACATTACGCAAGGTTAAATTTACAATATCTAACATGTCTTGTTTGAGATACAATAGAAGTGTACTATATTTCATCAGTTCCTAACAATCTGCAGAATTTTCTAAGAAATAATACTTTTATTATCAAATATTTATGAAATGAAAGAAGTATTATCAGTTGCCAATTGCAAATATGATGCAAATTAATGCAAACTAGTATGACTTAATATACATGTGTTAAAATAAAAATCTTTTTCAAAATCATACCTTAAAATGATTCCAGTAATATGAATGGGGTGACTTGTGGTCTTTTTCATTTTTAACATATGTTGAAGTCAATGTCATTGCTGCTGGTGATATGAAATTCATTAGACATATTCAGGATTGTCGAATTAATGTGAAAATGTGCAGAACTGACACATTTGATTTGCACATCTATTAACTGTGTATCTTTCCATCAAGACTAATTTTTTTTATTTTTTAATTTATAAATTTCTTTGAAAACACAGCTACCATCCTGAGGTTACTTAGTTACTCTCTATTGTTTCTATTGATGCTTTCCACTTTCACATCCTAACCAACGAGTGAATTTACTCTCCTTAGAGTCCCAGTGCCCTTCTAATTCCCAAAAACCACAGCAGACGAAGCTGAAGCCAATTTCCTCCCAAGTTCTTCTGACATGGTTACTTTCCTATTTTCATTGAAAACTCCTCTCAAAATAATCTGTTATATTATCTTATTTCCTCACTTATATCTCAGACTTTTTTGTCTCTTGCATATACTCTATTTTTTTCTAGTTAATAGGAAATGTTCTCAAGTGTTTCTGTTCTTACAATTTTCTTTCTCTTCACCACCAGTATTTTCCCTTTGCATTTCTCTTCTTCAATTTCTACTAACATTTTGTAACTCTAGTAGCACTTTTTATGTACTAGCTGGTAAGGTGTTTATTTGTGCACATTTACTTCCTCTAATAGATTTTACAGACTCCGCCAATTAGAGGATTTATTATTAAAAGGAACAACTCATATGTGTATAGGAACTTTCAATTTTTCAAAATGTTTTTACATTCTATTTCTCTTTAGAAAGCAATTACCCTATCCTTCCTTTCCTTTTTCTGTTATTCTTTCTTTCTTCTTTCTTTCTTTCTTCTTTCTTTCTTTCTTTCTTTCTTTCTTTCTTTCTTTCTTCTGTCTCTGTGTTTTTCTTTCTGTCTTTAAACCACTAGCTGTCATATAACATTTGTTCAAAAACTACTCATGGGTAGAATAAGGAAGATGAAGTTCTTTTTGCTTTGAACGAATTTGATCCTAAAACCTGATGGGGTTTAAGTTTCTTAAGATAGCCTAGGTTACTACTTGTATCCTCAAAGAAATGAAGGCTTTTCCTATTTGTCAAATGTATTATTCAAGAATGACAGAATCCAAAGAAAATGAAACTCTTTATTTAAACAGCTATGTTTCTTCTTTTTCCTAAAACACATTGTGACTTATTTTTAATTCTTCACAGTACAATTACTCATAATTTAAAAATGGAATTATTTTTAATTACTTAATAAAATAATTAACAAATTATTAACCATTTGAGAGCAAATCTCTTTCCTTAATTCACCAATGAACTTTTTTCCTGCCTATTTTTTGATAGGGCATTTCTGTAAAATACATATTCTGGTGTCTATTAGGAAACATAATACAGAAGTTTAAAAATATTATTATTTATAAGTGCAGGATTTAATTATGACTCAGTAAATATACTGATAGTTTTTAATTTTAAGGTAAAATATATGCTTATTTTTTTGATCCTTAAATAGGACTATCTAAAATGTATGCACTAAGAATAATATTCAGAGTATATGTCAATCTAATGTAGATCTCTTTATTTCATGTTTCTTTAAAGTTCTCTGTATGTAGCCAATCATATTCCTAGAAGTTTACTGTATAGATTCCAAGGCTTTTAATATTTTAATATGTATTTCTTGCTTAAGATTTTCTTACCATGCTCACTTTTTTTTTTAATGAGAAAAAAGCTTAAATTCCTTTCTCGTTGTTAGTGTCTATGACGTGGAGAATATGTGAAGTCATGTTAGGCATAACCAGCATTAGGGAACCTATTTCTTATAACAAGCAAGGACTCTTTTGAGGACATCAGTTATGAAAATCAAACAACAACAACAACAAAAAGGAAGTAAAGAAAGGCCCTGAACTAAATGTGCCCAAAACTCTTTTTCTTCCCACCAACCCAACTAAAACTTCCCCATGTTCTAGGCTTTAAAGTTAGGGAAATTAATTCACAAAGGCAATTTACATATTGTTTAATGCTTCATGTGTTACCACATCTTTTCTGGGCTAATTCCGTCCGCATTTACTCAGTGAAGCACCTCCTCCTAGTCTTATTTCTGTTGCTGATTCCCACCCAAGCAAGCTATATTATGCCAAGAGAAAACACAAAAATTGGCTCTCTTTTATAATTTCTTTATGTTTTCAGAGACTTGGCTGACACCGAATTCCCTACAAACTATCTAATGGTTTTGGCAATTTCCTTAAACAATGCCCCAAAGTTCTCCCACCTATGCCTGAGCAGGTACAACAGAAGGCAGTTGAAAGAAAAGAAAAAAGAATCAACATGCTATGAGCCCCTCAATTTTTTACAGGCAGGTAGTAAGAATCAAGGGTCAAACCATATGGGAAATGTCCTTCAATTTGACCATGAAAATGGAACAGATCTTGAACAAACTGGTTCAACTGTTAAAAAAGCATAAGGTGACCAGATGTGCATCTGTTTACCTTCATTTCCTAGCTATTTTCATATCCTGGGGGGAAAAAGTTTCATGTTAATGTCTTGGCTTCTACTAAAGTAGCAGTGACGCTTCTGGAGAGAAGCCTTATTTCCTCCCAGGAGAAAACTAAGTAAGATGCATTTTGATCAAGAGGAAAAACCTGACCTGAGAACCAGGATTAAAATATAACTATAGTCATATATATCAATGTTTAGACATTTAAAAAATAAGCCTTGCAAACCTGGAATACATGTATCCCCAGGGATATGTAATATGGTAATGAAGCATATAGAGATCCAAAGTGCAAATGTGGGATGTACCCTTATAGCATCAGAAAAAAAAATATTGGGGCTCCTGGGTGGCTCCAACTCTTGATTTCGGCTCTGGTCATGATCTCACAGTTTGTAGATCAAGCCCTGCAGTGTGCTCTGCAGTGACCATGTGGATCCTGCTTGGGATTCTTCTTTCTCTCTCTTTCTGCCCTTCTCCCTCTCTCTCAAAATACATAAACTTTTTAAAAAAAGATAAAAAAGAAAATTAAATTTATTGGTAAGTTAATTGTTAATTGCTTTCAAATACTATTTCAAATTATAATTAGCACAGATATAATGTCTGCAGTGGATTAGTGAATTACTACCATCAAAAGTCAAATTCTTATTCCTGTGATTGGGCACTAGGTAAATAAATCCACATACTGTTTTTAACTTATGCATAATGTACAGGTAATAAAACCAAAGTTCTCTTCATGTCTGAGACAGCCCTATGCAAATTCAGAATAAAATTGGGTTCTGTGCAATTTTTTTTTTTTTCTCCTTAGAAAATTGGTGAACATGATCTAAATCTATAAGCATCTCTAAGACAAGAGAAACTGGACATAAGCTGGCATCTGAGACTGGTGTGACCTCCACTGGTACCATTAGAAGACATATCTGTACATCTCTGCCTATCCCTTTGGAGTGACCAGCCCCTGGTGTTTAGATGACTATGATGATGATGAAACAGGAAACTTTTTGCCATTATAGTTCTAGAGCCTTTCCCTGATTCTTCTTCCTCAGTAGGCTATAAGCAGTGAGACCATTCATACTGTGGCAGATTGAAGAGTGAAAAGGGTGCTATTAATAACTGTGTTGGGACAATACGAATGTCCTGAGAAAACTGGGCCCATTTATCACTGCTCAAGGGGAAGTTTGAGGAGGAGGAATTAAAATGAGTTAATTTGATATATTGATTCTAAGAATGTTTTTTTGAGATGATATATGTTAAAATAGAATAGCCTGATCCTTCTCACAGCATCTTTCCCCAAAGTGTGCTGCAGAAAATGCCAAAATCCACATCAGGTTTAACATAGAGGACATAATATCAAACACATTTGGAAACCATCTCTGTGGCACATTAATCCACTTCCCCAATACTTTAGGGCTGCTCTTGGGCTCCCCTCAACCGTATAAGTTTCTCCAAGCAAAGTTTAGAATATGTTTAAAAATTTCTAGGAGACAAGGGGTGACTCTTCTATACTACTTTGCAGCCCTCATATTAAAAAGTTCACTAATGGTTTTGCATAATTGTAAAGGGAAAGGGGCAATAAGTCATTTGAATTAAGTTTCTTGTTATGTGCTGAAATCATAATAAATAAATTAAATAATTAAAGTTCCGGGGCGCCTGGGTGGCTTAGTCGGTTAAGCGTCCCACTTCGGCTCAGGTCATGATCTCGCGGTCTGTGGGTTCGAGCGTCGGGCTCTGGGTTGTCAGCCCAGAGCCTGGAGCCTGTTTCAGATTCTGTGTCTCCCTGTCTCTCTGACCCTCCCCCGTTCATGCTCTGTTCTCTCTCTCTCAAAAATAAATAAACGTTTAAAAAAAAAATTTTTTAATAAATAAATAAAAATAAATAAATAAATAATTAAAGTTCCTTTCAGGTACCATAAGAAAACAGGAACATTTTTACAAAAATCAATTTTTATATATTGGTGTTAAATATATGGCAATGATAAATTGGAAAAACAAAAACTAGATTTTTTTTCTTGAAGCAGAATTAACACATAGAAGTCACAATTTTCTCTCTCCTATACACACACACACACTCACACACACACACACACACACCATATATATATATATATATATATATATATGATCTTTATATATATCTACATAAATTTATATTTTATTTTTATATAATTATAAACTTGCAGGGAAATTACCACATATATATGTATGTGTGTGTATATGTATATACATAGATATTAAAATATCTGAAGCTCATATGTGCATTTGGTTTCAGCACAACGTCATTAACATGATAATGTACTTTTGTGCAACAGTACCTTATGTATTTATAGCATGTTGACTATTTTTCCAAATTTGTTTGAGGATACATATATTTATTTTGAAATTCTCATTTCTCTCTCACTATTGTATGTTCCCCTTTGCTATAATCTTTAAATTTAGTAATTTTTCTAATTCAAGAGTATTTTCTTCATGTGATTCTAAAGGCATCAAATGGAATATAAGAGATATACTTTGCAAATGATTACAAATATTTTTTTAATTAATTTTGAAAATGAGTATCAGTAAATAGTACCAATATTTTAAGAATATACCTTTAAGGTCTTGAGACAATTTCAACAGGTGGCTTTTATAAAATAAGTACCTTATGACTTATCTGTTCTAATTTTAGTTTCATCATCTGTAATATTCAGTTAAATTTTTTTACCTCACTGGATTTGGATAAGGGGATGGTGAAGAAATATAGGTGACATTTTTATGTCTAACTTAACAGTCATCTGGTAGCAGTCAGTGGTCCTGAAGATATGGAATTTTGTAAACATGAAAGTTGGCTCTTGGAAGCAGATTGGAGAATAGGAGTTCTGGGTATTAAAGCAGCGGTCCTTTTTGCATGCTATTTCCTTGTGTTGGTCTTCTTCCTCCCCTTCCTTCCCAGGCAAACTCTGCCTTATCCTTCAGGTGTGGTTTCGGTAGAACCTTACCTGGGAAGTATATATCCCAGTATGATCTGAATGTATTAATTATATTTCTGTAGTATTTCATGTACACCTTTATCACAGCATGGCTGATATGTATCTCTTCAGAGTATTTACTATAAAATGGTGTGTTCACCAACTGTCTAAGTACTCACTGAACCCTATTATGAAGGGGGCTATACTGGGTTCCATGTACATGCTAAATCCAAAGCACACACTAAATATTTGCTCGTGGTTTAAAAGTAAAACGTAACTATTCAGAAAAATAAGGATAAAATGATCCTACCACTTAACCTAGTAGTGAGTGCCAGTGCCATGTTCGTAACATCGCTTCTGATGAACTCTGGGAATTCCCCAGCCATCAGAACACAAATCTGCCCAATAGAGCTGCAGATATTTGGGCTTTTGTTTTGTTTTGTAACTGTACACATTTTCACTCTGTCTCTCTCTCTCTCCCTCCCTTCTTTCCTCCTTCCCTCCCTCCCTCTCTCTTTCTCTTCTCCTATCTCTCTGTATAAAATTGTTGGGTTTTTTGTTTTTGTTTTTGTTTTTGTTTTTCCCCCTCACAGTAGAACTATGCCTTCCAGAGAACCCTAAACACAAGAGACTTAAATACAGGGTAAATACAGGTTATTGAATGAAACTGTAATCCAAACATACTATGATGTGAGATTTCTGCCAAAAGCAAGCACAAAGTAAATAAACAGCCCAAACAACAACTCTCTATATACCCCATTAAAATGGCTGCAAAGGCACTAAAATGATATACATAGATAAAAATTTGTGAGGTGACTCCATAGCTTTTATTACTCGTCAAACTTTCTATACTGATTATGATTACAGAGAATAGTATATGTGGATGTGGTCATAATAAAAAAGATGGAAAATATAATTTTTCAGGTCCAAAACTATTTATTAATAATATGGTATGCTTACTTGACAAAATTTAGAAAAATGCAATGAAGGAAAAAATCCCATGTTGTGACCACCCAAAGGTGATTACTGCTAACAATTTTATACATTAAATCCATTAAATATTTTCTATGCAGTTTTTTCTTGTAATATTTTTGCATAGTTATATTCTGGCCATCCAAAGGGACATTTTATTATTGAATTATATTCTTTCAATTATACAGGGCTCAAATATTAACTATTCTTAGTAGGGATTCAGAGGGTGCAGAAAAATTTAAAACTTTCCTGATTCCCTTACTCTGTGGTATTAAAAATAATTGCTATTTAGTGTTTTTGAGCTTGTTTGTTTTTTGAGAGAGAGAGAGAACACGTGCATGCAGGAGAGTGGAGACGCAGGTGGAGAGAGAGAAATTTAAGCAGGCTCCATGCCAAGCCAATGTTATATGGCACAAGTTTGGACCCCAGTCTTTTCTACCACCACATCATTCTTCACTGTGGGAATACCAGAGGAAAGGCATCCAAGCCTTGAAGTTATAATTTATGCGACATGAGAGACCTGTAGATTGTCCTGTCACCTCAGACTTCTACCAGAATCAACTGCCTTAAACACTAGGCTGAAGCTGGTTATTTTGGAGTTTTACAGGAGGCCAGCTTCTTCTCTGGGAGGTCAGATTACTGGGGTTCAGTCAAATTTATTGTTACCTAGTAGCTGATGATGCTGATCTCAAGGGTCGACTTCTATGTCTCCCATGCCTCTGTGTTAGGAAAGGAACCCAGGCCAAAAGCGTTATGAGGCTAATCCCTAACAGTGAAGCAGGACACACCAGAAAGTAAGAAGTGGTCAGGCAACCACCTCCAGGGTGTGCCTCTGTTCGTCCAAGGCAGACAGGGGAACGTGGTTTGTCCTTGTAGGAAAAGCAGCCTGGGAGGGATGTTTGTCTGGTGGCTGTTCTCCCCGCTGGAGAGCGTAAGACTGTATGGGGTCGATCATGGCTGGCAGCACAACTCGAGGGCAGGTATCAAGAAAATACTAATCAGCATATACAGCATTATTCTCAAATCTCTCCCAATGACTAGAGACTCTAGAGATTCAGAAAGCCTAGAAAGAGGAAGTCCTGTGTGATTATTTAACCACAAGTCCTAGAGTCTCATAATCTGTTATTTTCATCAATAGATACTTGGTAGGGTTACTCAATAGAGTACATCTGGAGACCCAGAGGCACCATAAGCAGGGTGATATTATAGGACACATTGGGTTGGTTAACGATGAATGGCAGCACCAGCAACATGAAAATTACCCAAAGAGCCAAACACCTGTGGAAAACCCACTGAAGAATTTACAGAATCCTGGATGATGTTCTTTCCGAAGGACTCTAATGTCAATTCAGTATCGTACAACATTCCCACCTCAAGTAGTGTTAGGCTTTCCCTTCCTATAAAGGAAGAAGCCTTTATTTTTTTTAAAACATCCATAACATCTGGCCTATACTCTGAACTATCTCCTTGGCAAAGACCCTAGAGTTGTTCCATCCCTGTTACACTCTCCCCCAGCGCCCCCCACCCCACCCCAGAGCCTGGCATTTGGAGTGTATTTGATACCCTTCTCAAATTTAGAATGAACAACATTATTCCAACTATTATCTCATTTAAATCCAGAAGTGCATTGTCACTGGTGCTGAATAAAGTCACTTCAGTGGTTGGCTAGCCCAATAGTAGCCAGGAGAGTGAGCAGTGCCTCCCGGCTTGTATCCCCACATTTAACAGAATGCATTCTGGACTTCCAGACTTCCAGAGAGGGTTGGGATAGAGGAAAGAAAAAAGAGGCATGAAATGGAAGAGTCTGTGTCCCAGCACTGCAATTGTACTACACACAACTCATAAGAAATGGTTGTGAACTAATGGGAACTTCCATGCTACCGTTGTGTTGGGGGTTGCATGGCAGAAGGCAAGTTCAACCAGCTTTTTATACTGCTTTCCAAGTTTTTTTCTGTCTTTTCTTTCCATAATTTGACTTTGATATATTTAGGTGTGGATATTTTCCTGTTTCTCCTACTTAAAATTTACTGAGCTTCTTGAATGTACAGATTAATGTTTTCCATAAAATTTGGCAAATTTTCAGCCATTATACCTTCAAATACTTTTATGCCCCCTTTTCTTTTCCTTTCTTTCTGGAACTCTGATTTTTAATATGGTAGTATGCTAATCGTGCCTCACAGGTTTCTGTGGGTCCGTTTTTTTTTTTTTTTTTTTTTCTCTTCATTAGATAACTTCTACTGAAATATCTTCAAAATTGACAATTATTCCTGCTATTTTAAATATATTTAAGCCCCTCTAGTGAATTATGTTTCAGTTACCTTTTCAACTCCAGATTTTCCATTTATCTCTATTTTATAATTTCTATTTCTTTATTGATATTTCCTAATTGATGATATATTGTCATGATTTGTTTTCATTCTTTAAAAATTATTTCCTTTAGCACTTGGACTATTTATAAAAATGATGTTGAAGCCTTTGTCTGCCAATTCCAACATCTGGGCCCACTCAGAGTTTGTTTCTGTATTTGCTTTTTTCCCCTTAGTATGAGTAATAGGTTTTATAATATGTTGTTGAAAATTAGACACTTATGTAATATCTTGTAAAAACTTGGAATTCTGATTATTCATAGAGGTTGCATATTGCTTTTTTTTGTTTATTTTATAGCAAATTGCCTGGACTAACACTGTGGAGTCAGTATCTCTTGTGGAGTGCAGCATCTAAGGTCATGGTAGACAGAATCTAAAGTCTGTGATATATTCTGTTATTCTCACTTTCATTTTGAATCCTGGACTCCAAGGGGTTTTCCCTCTGTTTTCATAGCTTAGTGATGAGTATATAAATGATACTTGGCCAGCCATTATGTTCAAATACTGCAGCTATTAAGGCATCCACTCTTTTCTTCATGGTTCTGTATGCAAATTGAGGAACACAGTCATAATTCAAGCAATTTACAAACCTTCCCCAACTTTCACTTTACACTGGGCTCTCCCGTTTCATATAAAGAGGGCCTCACATACAGCTAGGGATGTACGGGGAGTTAGAGTCTTCTCCTTTCTCTGTTGGGTGTACCATAGAGCCTTGAAGATCATCAGAGATATTTTGGAGGTTATCAAGTCCCACTTTGTTGCTCTCATTTCCCAGACAATCTTGCTGCATTTCTGTCTAGCTTACCAATTTACTGTTTGCTCCACTCAGATTGTCAATGTCATCTAGCTATGATGTTGGACTTCTCTGTTCATTTGCCCCTGAGATCACTACTATTCTTGACAATATCTGGGTATATAGTGTTTCTTTGTGTTATGCTCAAATTCTTTTCAACTCCTTCTAGCAATGATTCTCTAGTTTTCATGATTTGCCCTGCTCTGGTAAGAGGCACATTGGTGTACCTAACAGAGCTAGCAAGGATGAATGGGGAGGGGAATGGGAAGAGCCCCAGGTTAACATGCACAGAATCCTACTGTTATTATAAGTTCAGTAGATGTTCTTAAATAAGCGCTTCTCAAACTGTTCTATACTTTAGATAAATATCCAGAGTCTTGAAATAGTTGTTTGTGATATGTTATTTTATTGTTACCTTTTGGAGAGAGGATTTGCTGAATTCCTTTTTCCATGATTCTAGAAATTGTGTCTTTTGTTCATTTTTAAAAGACCCTGTTTAGCAATCGTCTAGATGCTCTGCTTGCTGTATCAACTGTCAAGATGCAAATGATTTGAGAACACATTAACCAGATTTTCTGAAATAGCACTTACTGAAGGGAATTCATGGAAAAAGGAACATTAGCAGATATACTTCCCTATTACCCATTGCATTATAGGACATGTGTGTAGCTGGCTGGATGTCACATGCCAGGAGAAGAAACTCGTTATTTTGCAGAGTATTTTGCTTTGTGGTGTTGTAGTGTTTGTTTGTTCATGGTAGTTCCTTTATTTTTTTTAATGCTTATTTATTTATTTTTGAGAGAGAGAGAGAGAGAGAGCGAGCACACAAGCAGGGGAGGGGCAGAGATAGAGAGGGAGACACATAACCCGAAGCCGGCTTCAGGGCCTGCCCCGGGGCTCAAACTCACACACTGTGAGATCACGACTTGAGCCACCCAGGCACCCCTAGGATAGTTCCTTTAGAGTAAGTAATAGAAAAAGAGTTACTGGATGAATAGTAATAAACACTTTTTGTCTCTTGATAAATAATATTAAACTGAATTCAAAGAAGAGATTATACTTTCTATTAACAAATTATGGGAGTGTTTTTTCTCATTGCATACAAACCAGTTGAGACTGATACAAAGGGAAGGATTATGACACATATGATAGGCATAAAAGGGTGACCTTTTCCTTTGCATTTGATTCGTACTAAGATTGAAGACCTTTCTGTATATTTGTTCTCTATTTTCTCTTTTGCTATTGTTCCGTTTACATCTTTTGTAAATTTAATAATTTTCTTAATTTGGCATCATAACAGACAAATCCTCAATACATTTTCTGCTCTATAAATTTCTATACCTAGAAAATTTAAGAGTTAAATGAATCTGCCCTATTGTGTATTAATCATTTTACTATTAAAATATATTTTAGCATGTAAAAAAAAAAGACATGAAAACTTAAGTACTAAGTTGAAGTATTTTTACTTAAAATTAGGCATTTGTACATAAACCTTACTTAATTAAAGGCGAATCAGTATGTAGTCATCAGTTTTCTCTATTTCTGACCAGACAGCACAAGGAGAAATGGGCAGATGAAGGATATGTTTCATTATATGGTAAATAGATTTTGGAAAAAAATTAATTTATGAAAAAGATTATGATAGCTCTTTCAAATATCTCATTTTTTTGTCTCCAACCACTAAACTGTAGAATTTTTATTCTAGTGGGAACTGTGGTATAGAATAATGCATGTTTAGAAAGAGTAGTTTTAAAATAAACCAAAATAATTTTCAATTGTACAAAAATATTTTCTGTTACTATTTTAATATTAACTGATTTCATTTTCTTGGCTTCTAATAAGGTTTGTACACATATGCCACTAACTTATGACTCAGGTTTTTTTTTCTTTTCTGCTATTATATTTTTCCTCATTTTTGGTAAATGGATATAGTCTGCTTCTATAGTGGACACACAATACATAATTTATATGCCTACTTTGTCCCCCAGTACGTTTGGCCATAATATTTATGGAAGTTTTGCAATATTTTCTATAAATGTAATCATTTTTCTTGAAGACTAACATGGACATCTGCTTCCCCCTAGAATCAGGAGGCCAAGTAAGTCTTTGGCTGGGCATTCATCACCCCTACTGACTTTAGAGGGAATATCTAAAACTCATCCAAGAACGGAATTGAGCTCATAAAAAATAAAACAACAAGGAAGTTTTAGATTTTTTATATTTGTGGGTGGGTTCATTTTTATTATTTTTAGCTATTAAAAAGTATTGACACTGAAAAGGAAGAAATGGCAAAAACATGCAAATGATTCTTATTTTAACTTATGATCAGTTCCTTTTTGTTTCAGTGATGTCTCTGCTCAATTGTCTCCCTATCCTGAAATCATATAGTATATCTATTTTATTACAATATCTAATCTGTTTTAAATTGAGTGGAAAGATGAATATTGTAATTCATTTTTATGTTTTGCTTCCTTGATTATCTGCGTTTTGGAAACACAAGTTATTTTCTTAGGTGTATTGCCCTCCATTTAAAGTTTTTACTTTTTTAAAGAAATTATGTAAAATTATCCCTCATATTTACAAAAAAACAATTGAGTAAGTCTATTAGTATAACTGTTTGTGTCTCAGATATTTTCTTACTTTCTCCTTCCTTCCTTTTTCTCATTTCCTCCCTCTTTCCTTGCTCTGAGTTTTTATACATACTTCTTCATAATCTAGTACTTAACTTGGTATCACTCTCCACAAAAATTAGGTCTTTTTGAACAATACATTTCTTAGCTGAAACAGCTTCGTGAGTAAAAAAAGTAAATAAAAGACTATGTGTGCTTTTGTGTCTGTGTTGTTTACCCACCCATATGTAGAATGGCAGTTCTAATGGATGTCACAAACTAGGTACATGTTGGTCATCTGCTTATAAGGCAACTTTGAGAAACTAAAATCTCATTTTTCTCTACATCTACATTCCCAGGGCAAGCTATAAAACTAATTCAAGCTAAAAATGCCCAGGGAACAAAACAGACTATAGCTATCCATAACCGTGTTCATTATATAATTCCTATCTCTACCTTTACACCTTTATTACATAACATATTCCCTTATTGCTGTATTTTCTTTAGGGAAGAAAGGTAAGTCGCTTGTGGGTGGATGAAGCTCTCAAGTCAGACTTTCCTGGTACTTGCCTCCATGAATGGTATCTCACTGAAATTTTTGATGAGTTCTCTCTGGATAGCTCTGTCCTTTATATTTCTTTGCCTTGGGGAATTTTTGCAGAGCCTGTTTCACAAGGAGATACATTATAACTCTGTAAAAGCATAAACTGACTGAAAAGATCATACTTAGCATGAGTATGGGGATCCAGAGGGAGTGTAATGAGAAAATATGGTTTGGAGAAGGAGCCAAGAGAATGTTTTCAGAGACTGGAATCCATGGTTGGAGGAGATCACATCCCACTTTGTCTTAGATGGCAGGCAGTTGGCAAGACCTTAAATGGAGGGACAAACCAAAGAGGGTGAATCCTAGGTTAGGAGACCACAAATCAGACAGGCCACACTGCTGCCAAAATGGTAGACTGTGGCAATAAACAGTCCAGCACCAAATAGTGACAACTGACCATCAGAAAGCATGACTGATTTTTTTTAATGTTTCTTTTTAATTTCCTTTGAGAGAGAGAGCGAGAGAGCAAGAGAGCAGGAGAGGGGCAGAGAGAGAAGGGAATAAAGAATTGCAAGAAGGCGCTGTGCTGATGGCACCAAGCCTGATGCAGGGCTCGATCTCATGAACCATGAGATCATGACCTGGGCCGAAATCAAGACTTGGATTATTAACTGACTGAGCTACCCAGGGGCCCCAAGCATGCCTGATTTTCAACACTGCAGAATAGGTGCAGTGTTTTTAGGATAACACTAAAAACAAAAACAAAAATAAACGAACAAAACAAGAAAAAAAAAAAAAAACCCTCAGCAAGAACTGGATGATATTTTTGCCAGTATCTAAGAATGCTTGAAGTCCAATTTCAAAACTTAAAAACAAAATTTCTTATCATGAAAAGAGCAGAATTGTCGGGCAATGAAATTCCGACACTCAGTCCATCTCTTCTGTACAAACTGAAAGGGCTTCTAGAGAATGGGGTTCCCTTTCACCCATGTGGAGGGATAGCACCCCAGCTTAACTTCCCATGGAATCAAAGACCTTCATCTGTTGGAAGGGGAACTATACCATAAGCTCCAATGTTCCCAAATTCCTCAAAATGCAAAGTAATTAGCTTTATCACATAACTCCTATAAATGGCTGGCACCAGAGGCCTGGCAGTTAACAACCTGATGACCCTTGCATTGATAAGGTTGTTTTCATGCATACATTATAAAAACAAAGAATAAACAGTACAAGGCTCCACATGGAACTGAATCCATGCTCAGTCTAGGACTCACTGGCTCCCTATAAAAGACTGCACTTCTAATGGGTCTTCTATGTTTCTGAACTTGACCTTACAAGTTTTCCTTCTCTTTAACAGAGCCAAAGCCTTTGCTCATGTCCTGTGTCATTGTATAAGTTGTTCTAAACAATTTTCATGTCCCAGATAATACTCACTATGCACATTGCTAAAATGTCTTATTTATGATAGAGTTGCATGTGTAGACTAATATTTATCCTTGCTGCATATGCGTGATGTAAATACAAGTGAAATGCTCACAAGTGAGAGTCTGCCTAGGGACTATACGAATGAGTACATTTTACCATTGGATATAGGGTGTTAGAAACAACGGTCAACAGAAGACAATCAGGCAGAAAGTCTGAGATTTTACCTAAGCTTTAAAGCAGAGGTTGGCAGTGAATGGTTTTTACCTCCTTCAAGTAATAAGCAAACAAACAAACAAACAAACAAAAAGAAGAGGAGGGGAAAAGAAAAGAAGAGGAAGAAGGGGAGGAGGAGGAGGATGAATAGAAGGAATAGAGACCAAAGCACCAAATGAGGCCCAAAAAAGTTAAAACATTTACCATCTGCCTCTTTACAAAGTTTGCAAACTGCTGCTTTAAAATAAGAATCTTCTCTTTTTTTTATAACAATTTAGTAATTTTGTGGCGATGTGTATGTGCATTGTATAGGAAGAAGTGTGATTCATACTACTACAAAAAAACAAAAATATCTGTGGCCGCATCTCATAAGCATGACAAACTGTAAGGCTAAATGGATCACGGCAGGCTAAAAAGGTAGCCAACCTTGATGCCTAAAGCTAATTTAAAATTTGTTAACAAACTTAAACATTGCATCCCCAGATTTCACACACCTCCTGAGGTGCATCAAAGCTCAGAAAGGCTTTTTATTACCATCCGTGTGTTTCTATTTTTAGGTGCTGTATTAAAAAACGGTTTTCCCATCCTAATCTTTCATAGTGGTTCAGCAGTGTTACATTAGCACTTGTAGCCAATGTTAAGTCTAGCTTTTTTTTTTTTTTCAACGTTTTTTATTTATTTTTGGGACAGAGAGAGACAGAGCATGAACGGGGGAGGGGCAGAGAGAGAGGGAGACACAGAATCGGAAACAGGCTGAAGTCGGACGCTTAACCGACTGCGCCATCCAGGCACCCCTGTTAAGTCTAGCTTTAAATGGCCTTACCTTGAAGGGCAATAATGGCTCTGTAGGCTTTCAAAATATTTTTTGCCCTACTCTTTTGCTTGCTAGTATCTTCAGTTAGGATCTTAGAGCAAGTTTCTTATCTGTTTCCAACCAACTACCTTTGGGATATCTTGCGTCCAAGGAATCCAGGTTTCCTAACCTGAGACCTAAACTTTTCTGTATGTCTCCTTTGGATGTCCAGATCTTATGGGCTAGAATTAATAAACAGTTTAGGGTCTGTCCTTTTCCAAGCCAGAAATACATGATCCTTTTCTTTTCCTAGTTATGTACAAAGTTGGACAATGATTTTATGTAACCACGGCTCACACATAAAAGTTTTAATTATTTGAAATCCACATAGCATTATTTTAAAATCTGAAGAGTACTTTTTATTTATAACAAAATAATTTTTAGTTGTTCATTATATAAAAGTCAATAATTATTAGGCCAAAAGTGTGTTATCAATTCTAATTGATTTTAGTATACAAGAACATAAAGATAGGGTAATATATTTATAGTTTTTAAATTTCTTTCACATTTCGAGGTAAAGATCGTGTGAGTCATTTACATGTATTTTTGAAAAACAGAAAATGAAGTACAGTGAAAGAGATATCAAGGGCCACTTGGAACATCAAGAACTTGGAAATTTCATCTTTGATTCATATTTATCCCCAGAAAAAAAGCCAACTTTTAATTGGGATTTGGCAGGTATTTTGGCTTTACTAATGTATACACTTTAGTCAATAAGGGAGTAGGAATGCCTTTTTTTTTTTTTCTATAAGCCAGTCAACTAAAAACAAAATCAATTACAGCTAATGATGTTGAACTTGTATCTGTCATCTCTAGGTTGAAACTACAAGTCCAATTGATTTTATATAAAAGGAAACATAGGTTTACGATTTCAGGGCCATATCACAGCTCTTAACAGACTTAGAGACTTGATGCAGATCAAGTCACATTCAATTGTTGTTCTTAAATTTAAGGGTGAAGATCATATGTTTTATATTTTTGGTACTCCCTTAATATTACGTTTAACCCGACATAGAAGGAGCGGTTTGCTTCATAAAAAAATTCTGTCAATATTTCCAATATTTTATATCTGTATAGTCCTCACAGTTATTTTACTGGAATTATTCCAGTTGATTCTTACAAAACCCTTGTAAGGTAGTAAAGACATATATCTATTCACTTTGCAGACAATTTAAAGCTACCTGAGAAAGGGGTATACATTGTCTCTTACTCTTTTTCACTAACTGTGTTCCAAAATGACTCCATTGTTTTTTCTTCTAAATAATCTGAAATAGATGAGAAAGAACAATTGAATAATTGCTAAAATTTTTAAAAGGCTTAGGGTCTTGTGTTATAGGTAATGTAACTATAATTTTCATTAAAATATGAAAGGAATATATTGAAGTTGAGAATATGAATGTCAGAAGAATTTAGCTAGAATACAGTGCTGTTAGCTGCCAGGTATTATAGGTCAAGAGCTTTTGGAACTGCAACTTTATATACTTAACAAATATATATATATATATATATATATATATATATATACACATACATACATATATATGTATGTGTATATATATATATATATACTATGTATGTATATATGTATATGTTTATGTAGATATACTATGTATGTATAAACTTGTAAACATATGTATATATATACATGTTTACAAGTTTATATATAAACATGTTTATATATAATTTATATTATGTTACAGCTGTAATGAAATTTTTGTGTTTTTTTAAATTTTTTTTAACATTTATTCATTTTTGAGAGACAGAAGGAGACAGAGCATGAGGGGGGGAAGGGGCAGAGAGAGGGAGACACAGAATCTGAAACAGGCTCCAGGCTCTGAGCGGTCAGCACAGAGCCCAATGCAGGGCTCGAACTCACAAACTGTGAGATCCTGACCTGAGCTGAAGTCAGATGCTCAACCAACTGAGCCACGCAGGCACCCCATGAAATTTGTTAATGAAGATGTGTTTCAGTGTACTTTATTTCTACAGGAAGGCTGACACTGGTTACTTTACAACATTTTTAATACTAAAGGAAGAACAAGAATAGATATGCTTTGAGACAGAAAACATTCTAATAATTTAGTCCAGTTCTACCCACCATTTTACACTATTGTGAGAATAAATAAGATTGCATTTTTTTCCTTCATGGAATGGATTTCCTCTCACATCTTCAAAACAAGGTATAATGTCATCAATTAAATGGAAGAAGGATATGAGAGATTAGAAGGACGGTGAATTTTCTCAATCCAGAATGATTTAAAGACGCTTTATAAAATAAAGCTTGTATTTCAGATTTTTTGAAATTGAGAAATGAACACACCAAAGAGAGAATGTTGTAATTAATTCATGTTGGCCAAGCCAAAAGACAAAAATTCAACCAAAACAAAGGCACATCTCAGTAAAACAAGTGTCAATATTTTAAATTTAAAACAAAATTTTTATGAGTTTATTTACTTATTTTGAGAGAGAGAGAGAGAGAGAGAGAGAATGTGCAAACAGGGCAGTGGCAGAGAGAGGCAGTAGAGAGAGAATCCCAAGCAGGCTCCGCGCTTACAGCTCAGAGTTTGATGTGGGGCTCACAAACAGGGAGATCATGACCTGAGCCAAAAATCAAGAGCTGGACGCAACCAACTGAGCCACCCTGGGGCCCCAACAAATGTCAATATTTTTAAATTACAAATTCTCAACTGATTATTAAGAAGACAAAAATGAAAAAGAAAACTGTGTTTACATGTTGCTTATTATCAAAAGTGAACACTGGCTATTAAAATACATAGGAGAAGCTGTTTGTATCACAAAACACAAAAGAAGAGTATGGCTAATTGAACAAGGCTTTTCCAACAGTAGCTTTTTTCCTGTCTCTCATAGTGAAGACAAAGGAATCAAAAAGCTTTTCAGAGCCTGGATGAACAGAGCTAAAAAGAAACAAATATGCTCTTCCTTTCTTAGGTTTGCATTCTGCATTAGACTGTTCCACCATTTCACCTCTGTCCAGTGTGGTATCTTCTAGGCTAGTGGCTAACACGTGAATGACACAATGAAGACTCTCTGATGGGCTCTTGCTGTTGGATAAAACAACTCTATATTTAATTATCTGCTTTTCCTTTTATACTAACTACAAACCCTCTTTTCATTTTCTTTTCCTCAAATAGGTTACTTAAACAGTGGCAAGAATCTTAAAAACATTATTTTATTAGTCAAGAGTTCTTATAAATACCACTTCAAGTTTGGGTTCCTCTTTTTCCCAAAGTATAAATAGTGTAACTAATATTGTCCTAGCATAAATTTTGGCTTGGTTTATTCTTTTGGAGGAGAGTAAAAAGAGATGGAACCAATGGAAGTAAATCAGCCAAGGGCAATGGGACAGCCGTGGACAGTTCATTTAACCTTTCTGCTTTTAGTTTCTTTAATTTCAAAATAAAGTGGTAAGATTAGGTCACTAGAGGTGTACAGATAATTGAGAATAGTGAAGTGTATGTATTGTATGTGAATATCTGTAAGCACATCACAATAAAATCAACAGTAAGCAAGCATCAGATGGAAAGAATATACAGACCCAAACTGATCTGTAAAAACATTATGTCAATATACATAAAGTTTGCTACCTTCAAACTAGAGAAAGACTAGGCAACATTTTTTTTAGTTTTAAAAATGGATGAACTATGTTTTTATCAAATTATTAGACATATATAAATAGTGCTAGAAAATAAGAGTTTGTTTCTTAAAAATATATTTATGATCATGGGCTTGTTCTGTGTTTTCTAAATAATTAGGAAAGTTACTGTACAGAAGAATGGAAGGGAATGAGGTTACTTGATATTTGACTTAAACTATCACCAAATAAAGACGGTTACAAAACAACACAATTGTGTTCCTGTTGAACACTGCATAGACAAAATTTAATTTTACTGCAAAATAAATTTTTCAGTGTAAGAAATAAATTTTTCAGTGTAAGAACCCCACTAGTAAAAAGTGTTATATGTACGTCCTCACATAGAGTAAAATACACTGAAAGTTAAGCAGGAAATTTAGTATGTATATAAAAGGGAACCCTCACTATCTTCAAGCTCACAATGACTGTCAGTGGATTCAAATGAATGACATTTTAGCCTTCCTATTCCATCCCAAATATCAATTACTCTATATAGGAACTAGAAATTCTCTTTAAATTATTTATTAATTTACTAATAAACAAATACCTGTTTGGGGACATTCTGACGACATTGACTTTTAAAAAATGATTTCTTAAAACATGTTGGTTTTAGTATTTTTTCATATAACAAATAAAATTGATTATTAAAATTAAAGCTAAACTGGAATCACATGAAATCACCAGTGTTCTCTTTAGACAGTGTTGTTTAGGTAGTCTTTCATGGGCTGCAAATGGAAAACGTTTTCTAAGCTGGAATAAAGCCTTCATGTCTATTCTTGTCACATCACAACAATTATATTCTTTACTTCTTTGGAGTGAAGATTAGGGAAAGAAAAGAAGGGATGGAGGGAAAGTTAGAGAAAGAAGAGAAAGAGAAAGAAGGAGGGAAAGAGGAAGACAGAATTTGTCTTCCATACTGAGATTCTGATGATACACAAGTAATTGCATGGAATCCAACTAAATAATGTTATGCTGTTTACTGCTTTAAAGCCTAGAATCACTGTGTTTCTTTCTCAGGTATTTTCAAAAGCTTATCAACTCAGTGATTACCTTTATCATTTAAGTCAGGTCAGTTTTAGGGATTATATTTCAAAGCAAGTGAAGTTTCAACAGTGTTTTCACCATAATAAACAGCATTCTAGGTTCCTTGGTAAAGAAAGTGCAAAATGCAATACCACTAAATCAGGCAAATTCAGTGAATTTTAATTTGTCAGATACAGTTGATTTTCTAGATTGTAGCAATTATTTATGAGGGCTGTGAAACTGTAAAGATCTCATGTACACTTTAGATATACATTTCTATCAGGACTGTTTTTATATAATCTCCTTTATGTAGATGTGGTATAACAGCATCTTTTTATAAATTTTTCCTTCTGTAACTGCTGAAATCTACACTTAACACTGAACACATTATCCTGAACAGCCAATAGGAAGCAATCAGCAAGATGTAGATGGAAATTAGTATATGGTATATTGGAAAAGGCCACTGGAGATGCCCTTTGTCCAGTTGGCTAAGGGAGGACTCTATTAAGAGAAACAAAACAAACAAATACAGAAAAAATACAAATATTGTTAACTTATTGTCTTGCTGGGAATACAAGATAAAGGGAAATTTGGGAGTGAATAGTTTATACTATAAAATGAACAATTTCTGTTATGGCACATGATGAAAAATTATTTGAAGACAGGTCCTTAAGAAATGTCCTTTAAGGCAATTTTTTTTTCCTCTTCTAAAATAAATTTGATTTTACTTTCCCTTGGGGACTCACCAAATTACATTTTCTTGAGTAATTAGAGAACACACAGTGGGCTAAGAAAAAAAAATACTCAAAAAAAAATTGGAAAAGAGTATATTTTTTTAAATGGTGAGTAGAGATTTAACTCGACGTCTCATTAAAGTAAAAATATCAAAATTAGATTCTGAGGCTGATCTGACACCAAAGGCTGCTGACCTACTCCTGAGCATTTATGAAAAACAAGGTAGGGTATTCTTAGCTTGATATACTGAACAGTAGCTGACAGAACTCTGGAAAAAATATCCATGTGTTTCCAGATATTCATTCCATCATGATAAAAAGTCCACAAAGTCTTTTACCCCAAAAATATAATTAGAAGAGTTGATTCATTCATCACTGTTAAAAACAGATTGTAATTTTTAAAAGTCCACTTTGTCGAATTTTTCTCTGTGATTTGTAGAATCATTATTACAATTCAAGTGAGAAGAAATCATCAATATTCATTTTATTTTAGGTGACTACATATCATCAGTTTATCCAAGAAGATGCATGTTTCCTTAAAATGACAATATCAGCTCTAACACTTAATTTTATACTGATGAAAGTCAAGGTATAACTAGAACAGTACCTTAAACTTTGTTTTTCTTCAAAAGCAGCTTGCTGTTCTTGGTAACTTTAATTTCACACAGATTTTAAATTCATTCAAGTTCAAAAATGTTTGAATATTGCATTTTTAAATCTATAAAAACAGTATATTATGTCACTTATGTGGGTCTTTTTTAATTTACTCAGTCTTTATGTTTATCCATACATTTTATGCACAATTTATTGATTTTCCATATGTATTACATTCTCAAATATTATTTCAAATGTTATTTTTTAAATGTAACACTTTGTGGCTAGTAGATGGACATACAACTGATCTTTTTTAAACTAAATTTGTAACTAGCAATTAAGATAAATACACCCAATATAAACACTTTGCCTGTTGACATTTTTAGACTTTATGTAAATATGTCATATGCAAAGATGCAAATTATATTTATTTTTCCAACTATTTTACCATTTATATCTGTTTTCCTGCCTTACTTCACAGGGGTAGCATCCCCAGTATAATTCTACATGTAAGTGATAATAGCAGACATTGTTGCCTTTTGCTTGGTCTCAAAGGAAAGAATTTAATTATTCACCATCAATTATATTAATCATATGGCCTTTAAAAATCCTCTTTTTAAATCAAAGTTCTCATATAGTCCACCTTTAATAAGAGGTTTTGTATGTAGAAAATTGGTTTTGATAAATACTTTATTCTGAACCTACTAAGATGTTAAGATGCTCTAGATAATTTTCTCCTTTATTCAGTTAATGTAGGTAATTATACTTATTAATTTTGATGTTAAACCAATTCTCTATTTCTAGAATATATATCTCATTAGCTTGTGAAGTACTATTAGTCTCATATCACATATATAAAAATTGAAAATAAAAGATATAAAATGATTTACTAGTCAGTAGCTAAAGAATGGCACAAAAACAATTAGTTTTGCTCTCCCTTATATGGATTATGTATATTGTACACTAAGGCACTTTGTCCAAATGGTGTTTCACATCTTTCATGAAGAGCCTGTAAAGAAACGCTTAAAAAAAAAAAAAAAAGATAATCTTGGGTGAGATGGAAAGACAGAAATATCACTTAATGGTCAAAAGAGGTAAATGAAATGGGGGCTAGAGAGTCAGTCAGATTCACTGACTGAGTCACTGAATATTGCTACAGTGGCAATACTATTCAAATTAATGTATACATGCAATGTAATCCCTATCAAAATTCTAGATGCTTGGGGGCGCCTGGGTGGCTCAGTCAGTTAAGCGTCCGACTTCAGCTCAGGTCACGATCTCGCAGTCTGTGAGCTCGAGCCCCGCGTCGGGCTCTGGGCTGATGGCTCAGAGCCTGGAGCCTGCTTCAGATTCTGTGTCTCCCTCTCTCTCTGCCCCTCCCCCGTTCATGCTCTGTCTCTCTCTGTCTCAAAAATAAATAAAAACCTTAAAAAAAATTAAAAAAAAAATTCTAGATGCTTATATTATAAAATAAACAAACTGATCATAAAATTCATATAACAATGCAAGGCACCTGGGATAACCAAACAATACTGAACAACAAGAACAAAATTGGAGGACTCCTACTTTCCTATTTCAAAACTGACTATAGCCTTGTAATCAGTATGGTGGCATAAGCATAAGAATAGACATAGAGATCAGTGGAGAAGAGGTGAAAGCCTAGAAATAAACACTTCCATTTATTGTTAAATGATTTTTGACAGTGATTCCAAGATAATTCAATGGAGGAAAGAATAGTCTTTTGAACAAATAGTACTCGAACAACTGGGTAATCTCATACATCAGAATATAGTTGGACCCTACTGCACACCATAAAAAAAATTTAACTCAAAATAAATCAGGGATGTAACATTAGAGTATTTAAAACTACAAAACTCTTAGAAGAAAATATTGGAGTAAATCATTATCAACTTAGATTAGGCAATGTTTTCTTAGAAAAGACAATAAAAGTAGAGTCAGAAGAGTAGTAATTTGATCGTTATCAAAATAAAAAAAATTATTGCACTTCAAAGGATATCATCCATAAAGTGAAAACACATTCTGGGACGCCTGGGTGGCTCAGTTGGTTAAGTGTCTGACTTCAGCTCAGGTCACAATCGCACAGTTCATGGGTTCAAGACCCGCGTCGGGCTCTGTGCTGACAGCTCAGAGCCTGGAGCCTGCTTTGGATTCTGTGTCTTCCTCCCCTGCTCTCACTCTGTCTCTCTCTCACTCTCTCAAAAATAAATAAAGATTAAAAAAAATTAGAAAAGACATTCTATAGAACTAAAGAAAATATTTGCCAGTTCTTTATCTGATAGATAGAAGACTTATATACAGAATATATATAGAACGCTTACCACTTAATGATAAGATTATAAATAACTCAATTTAAAACCAGGGAGGGGGACAAAACAGAAGAGACTCATAAATATGAAGAACAAACTAAGGGTTACTGGCGGGGTTGTGGGAGGGGGGATGGGCTAAATGGGTAAGGGGCACTAAGGAATCTACTCCTGAAATCATTGTTGCACTATAAGCTAACTAATTTGGATGTAAATTTTAAAAAATAAAAAATAAAATTTAAAAAAAATGGCAAAAGAAAAAATAGGCAAAGGATTTAAATCTCTAAAATAGATATATAAATAGGCAGTAAGCACAAGTAATTCTGAGAGCCATCATTCATTAAGAAATTGCAAATCTAGGGGCTCCTGGATGGCTCAGTCAGTTAAGTGTCTGACTCTTGGTTTTGGCTGGGGTCATGATCTCAGGGTTTCGTGAGTTCAAGGCCTGCATTGGGCTCTGTACTTGCAGTGTGGACCCTACTTGGGATTTTCTTTCCCTCTCTCTCTTTGCTTGTTTTTAACGCTGTCTCTTTGTCTCTCAAAGAAATAAACCTTAAGAAAAAAATGTATATATAAAAGAAACTTCAAATTTTAAATTATGTTAAAAAAGATTTTATGTTAAGTGTTCTTACTACACACACACACACACACACACACACACACAAAGTCAAATAGTAGTGATGGTTGAACAACTCTGTGAGTATAATAAAACCAAATGCAGATTTTAAAAGCACAAATTTTATGGTATGTAAGTTGCATATCGATGAAACTTTTTTTAAACAAATTCTGTGAGAGTAGGAAAATGTT
This sequence comes from Panthera uncia, assembly GCF_023721935.1. Classification (NCBI taxonomy): domain Eukaryota; kingdom Metazoa; phylum Chordata; class Mammalia; order Carnivora; family Felidae; genus Panthera; species Panthera uncia. The sequence goes on along the minus strand of NC_064816.1, from coordinate 102,117,180 downwards.
GGCTTTTCAATTTCCAATTATAAATGACACAGATTTATATCACATCCCAGGTTCCACCTCTTCTAAACAACTATAACAAGCTACCAAATGCTAAATTACAGATCTCTAAGTATCTACTCCTAGAGTCTGATTCAATAGGTCTTAGGTAAGGATCACAATTTTGGGCTTAAACTTATGTCTTAGGTAATTTTTATCGTTACAGAGAGCTTAGAATAATGATAGCCTAGAGTCTTGCTAAATGTGTCCTCAATAAATAATAATTTTTCTTTATGTTCTTCTATGCCAGTAAGCCTTTAAGAGACTGTATGTGTTTGCGTGTGTTTGCCATGATTACACATGACTATATACACACTCATTTACATCAGAGTTTTCATTTATTTTTTTTTTAATGTACGCTGGCTACTTATGAAATTTTTAGGTTTCAAATGGATGTATGCAATTCTAATTTCTTTTAGGTTCCAGGCAATGAAATCTGATGCAAAATCGACTTTAGAATGTAACCATGGCTGGCCACTGACACATTTTACCTTTAAAAGAAACAAAACAACTCAGTAATAGGTTATAAGCACAGGGATCTCAAGCTATTCCTTGATAGAAATTTGTCTTCCTTCCCAAAGTACTATATAATTTAGTAAGGTTGGCAGTCCTTGCACAATAGATGCCAAGTAATTGAATAGCAGGGGTGTTATAGATTTGATATGGAGTGCATGTGGGTAGAGATGTGTGAACAAACCTGGAGGAGAGCCACATGCAATTTCCCTAACTGTAGTCAGGATTATCAGCATCACATACTCTCATTAGCACCAAATTTTTATGAAATTTATTTATACGTTGTAAAAAATGTAGAGTCAAATATAAATAGACTGGAATAAACATCTGTGATTACTGAAATCAACACATTTCCTCTATTAAATGTGCTTTCCCTGAGGAACATCTTCCTACAGAGCAAGAAAATTATTCCAAACTCCCTTTAGGTTTGTATGAAGCAACTGTCTCTGTCTTTTCTCAAAGATGCTTAACTGTCTATTGAAAATAGTATTTATTTTAAAGCAATAAATAAAAGTAGTATTTCCAAGATAGAAATCTGCACAGTGTTCTTTTTGAAATTCATTATCATATTATACCTACTTTGAATTAACTTTATCAATTAATATAAACAGAAGAGCCTGGACACATGTATCAGTCATTCATTAACATTTAGTGTTCATCTGCTCTCCCACTGGCTTAGTTGATACTTCCAGTTGAGTGCCATACTTTACTTTGCCAGCTTCCAAAAAACATTCATGGTTTTGTAAGGGTTGCTTAAAAACAGTGAACCTAGAGCCCCTTGGAAATCTGTATTTTACAAAACAGTGTAGAGTGAAAACAAGTGAATCACATGGAAAATAGCGTATTTTTTCTTTCTGTTTTACTTCTGAAAGTCTTCTGATAATGCTCTTAATTTTTTTTATCAGATTTCAATATTCACATCATTTTCCTCCCTGGATTGGCAGAAAAGCAGTCTTGATCATGTGGAAACCCAGGATATAGGAGGTATCCTACTGTATTACTGTAGGTAACTGAAAAATATTAAATCAAATTTTGTGCTTTATAGAGGCAACAGAAGCCACACTGAGTATAGAGCCACTGTCAATAAATTCTCTTTGATGAGATACTTGTTTAAAGCTAAATACAGTTATTTTTAATAGAAATTTGCATTCCTACCTGCCCCTTTTAACACAAGCATCATGTTTAAGAATGATGAATATTAGACGAATATTAGATCCTTTCTGATAGAAAGGAAAATTAGGAATTATGTATATGAACCAAATTTCTTGAAAATGGGAAAAAGTGAATTGTCCAACATTCTGCAGCAAATTAATGACAGAAAGAAAAATTTTGTTCATTGTAACTGCTTTAATATCAGACTTGCCTACCAATTAAGCACATCTCCTAGGAGTCTAAATCAACACATACTTAGTTTTTCATGTTTCTCACCTCTCTCTGGTCAAAGGACACAATTAGTGGTCCCTAAAATATTTAATAGATGACTGATAAGGAAAAAAATATATGAAAATATATTTTAACAATTCTGATATATCTAGACTCACTTTTTTCATTTTACAGCTATACTATATTTATCCATCTTCCTATTGACGCGTTTATTTAGGTTATTTATACATTTTTGCTAAGAAACAGTATGGTAAGGAGTGTTTTTTTACATGTTACCTTGTTCACATTTGCAAGATTTTATCTAGTTTATATACCTAAAAATGGAAATTCTGGGCGTATGTGTATCTTGAATTTTATTTGATATTGGCAAATTAATTTCAAAGACTGATGTAGCAATTTACTGTTTCACCAGAAGGCTATAAGAGTCTTCATTACTCTGCATTCTCAACAAAATATAATATTGTAATTTTTTCAAAGAAAAGTAGATTTCATGGGCATGGAATTACTGAATATCTTTTTACATGTTTATTAGACATTTGTATTTCCTACTGTGTGTATTTATTATTAATCTATTTAATTTATGTATCTCTTAGATTATTATTTTTTTCACTTGTGGTTCTTTTATGTTCAAGACACTAATCGTTTGGCCATTTTTTATTTGTGTGCATATTCTCTAAACTTCAGTGGATTGTCTTTTAACCTTCTTTTAAATGATAATTTGTGGTAATAAATTGCCATTTTAATGTAATCAAATGTGTCATTGTGTTTTTATTTGATCTGATACCATAGAAAATATCATTTGAGGGGCTCCTGGGTGGCTCAGTCAGTTGAGTGTCCAACTTCAGCTTAGGTCATGATCTTGTGGTCTGTGAGTTTGAGCCCCGTGTTGGGCTCTGTGCTGACAGCTCACAGCCTGGAGCCTGCCTCCGATCCTGTGTCTCCCTCTCCATCTGCCCCTCCTCCGCTCATGCTCGCTCTCTCTCTCTCTCTCTCTCTCTGTGTCAAAAATAAACATTAAAAAAATTAAAAAAATAATATTGATATTTTCTTCTAAAAGTTTAAAAATTTGTTATTTCTTCCCACAATTAGGTATTGTGTATGCTCTAAAACAGTGATCCAATTTCAGTTTTCCCTATATGAACAGCCTGTTACCCTAACACTATTTAAAATAAGTCTCTCCCAGGGCGCCTGGGTGGCTCAGTCGGTTAAGCGCCCGACTTCAGCTCAGGTCATGATCTCACGGTTTGTGAGTTCGAGCCCCGCGTCGGGCTCTGTGCTGACAGCTCAGAGCCTGGAACCTGCTTCCGATTCTGTGCCTCCCTCTCTCTCTGACCCTCCCAGGCTCATGCTCTGTCTCTCTCTGTCTCAAAAATAAATAAACATCAAAAAAAATAAAATAAGTCTCTTCCTTCCTCATTTGTAATATTGCCTCTGACATATATCAAGTTCCTAAATATACATGGATATGATTTTATTTTTGTTCATTCTTTATGTTTATTTTTTAGAGACAGAGAAAGAATGTGAGTGGGTTAGGGACAGAGAGAGAGGGAGAATCTGAAGCAGGCTCAAGGAACCAAGCCACCAGCACAGAGCCTGACACAGGGCTCGAATTCATGAGCTGTGAGATCTTGACCTGAGCTGAAGCCGGACACTCAACCGACTGAGCCACCCAGGCACCCACATAGATGTGATTTTAGATTTTCCATTCTGTTCTATTTGCTATTTGTCTACACATATGCCAACATAATATCTAAATCACTCTGCTTTATTTTTTTATTTTATTTATTTATTTTTATTTTAGTCTTTATTTATTTGAGAGAGAGAGATTGCAAGTAGGGGAGGAGAGAGGGAGGGAAACACAGAATCCGAGGCAGGCTCCAGGCTCAGAGCTGTCAGCATAGAACCTGATGCGGGTCTCGACCCCACGAACTGTGAGATCATGACCTGAGCTGAAGTCAGACGCTTAACCGACTGAACCACCCAGGCGCACCTAAATCACTCTGCTTTAAAACATATTTTGATATTTGGTAAAGCAAGTTTTCCCATCTTGTTTTCATTTTTTAAAATCGTAATTTTTTTCTTTGTCTCATAAAATTTTTAGCCTGCTTTTTAAAGCTTCTTGAAAAACAATCTATTGAGAATTTGGCTGTAATAACATGACATTTTTAGATCAATTTACAGAAAATTGACAGTTTTATAATTTTGAGACTTCCCAACTATGTTAATACTTTTTATTAGACCTTCTTAATATCCTTTAATGGTGTTTTATGATGAATTATATATGGTTCTTAACTATTATTAGAGCATTTAATACAAAGATATTATCTCTATTGATGTATATATAGTTGTTATACAATATTATTGTTACCTACTATATGCAATTATTATATATTATATATATTGCTGTTAAGATTAGGTTCAGACTCATTTATTAAACAATTTGATTCATTATTTTAGATATCCTAGTTAGATATCTCTTATCATGAAATGCTTTTGATTTTTGTACATTATGCTTACATCATTCTGACTACAGTAGTTTTAAAAAAAGTGTTAATATTCTTGGACTTTGTAGACTATTTTTCTTGGACTATGTAGACAGTTATATATTTGGCAAATATTCCAGTTATAACACTATTATGTGCCAGCTTCCAATCTACCCATCTACACTCCGCTGGGATGCTAAGGCCTTTGGCACCTGACTCTCCATTTGGCCAAACCTGGAAGAGCCTGGAAACTAGCCCTGGAAAAAGAAATGCTCCTTTGTGTTTGTTTGCCATTCTTATTTTGCTTTTTCTAATTTTAATTTTTGTTTATTTCTGGATCAGAGCTTCATCACCGGGCAGCGGCGATCCTTACCAATGGCAGTGGTTGATCCCAGTTTCGTTTTCCAACAATTTCAAATGCCTTTTCAGAAGACTCTGTCCAACTCACACAGAGTCCCTTCTCTGAGTTCTGAAAAAACAAAAATACAAAAAGGTAGGGGCTGAGCAGCACCCTTTTCTCAGAAGTTTGAAACCCAGCCCTGCTCTACTGTTCCTCAAATTTCCACATTAAAACAAAAAAACTGTATTCCATTCTTTCTATGATCCTAACAAAGCCAGGTGCTTTCTCCTCTTGTTACTTCAACAACGTAATGGTGATTGATCCCTTAGGCATTTCTGTATGTGACTTCTGTCCCTTAGCTGGATCCAGGCCGACAAGCCACACAGTTTCTAATCTACTTCCCACTGGAGCTAGTGTATATAACTTTTCATCAGTACTTTATATGCATGTTTGTTATTAGGTGAAGGAAATTCCCTTCTATTTTGTTTCCATAGTTTTTCTCATGTTTCTTTTGCCATTTTTTTATTCATAAATGTCTACTGATTTTTGTTGAATGGATGATTGATTTTGGAATTTATTTGGATGATTTTTCTTTACTCATTCATTCTCTTAGTGTATACTGAATAAATAGTTTCTGCTCTAATTCTCTTATGTCCCTATCATAATGTCTTAATCGTTCTGCCTTACAGTGTATCTATCTTACAGTGTAAGTTTCTCCATCTTAATTCCATTCTTTAAAATTGTTCAAGTTATTCTTTATCTTGTAAACTTCCAACTCCCTTAATTTTTGAACTGAAAAATGCTATCTAGCTTTGTATTTTTTCCAGGTCTCCAAGGTTATGTATTTGCTTCTGAGGACCAATTTGGGGTCATTCTATAAGGCTTATATGTGGTACTTCTTTGTGTTTCTAAAATCTGTAACAACCCTTGGGATTAACTTATTCACAAATGAATAACTTGTGACTTCATTTTCAAGTTTTCAAAAAATTTTACTTTTATTTTGTTTTATTGTATTTTACTAGCTTTTGAATGTTATGCTTGAATTTAATTGTGTTGAATATCTTATTAATATTAATTTTATTTTGTGTAAAATATTTGAATTATTTTGATACTTATTTTGTAACTTTTTAGGTGATCATTTTTTGTATATTGTCCATGTATTAATTAAAATATGTGTGCTTTTATTGGAATGCAAGTTTTAGTGTGCATCTATTATATAAAGCTTCATATTTGTATTGATCAGATTTTTATGTGCAAATTGCTTATTTAGTTGATATATTGAATTTGAGTTATATTTCATTATCTATTAATTTTCTATTCATTTTCTTTTAAATGTTTCATAAATAAATATAAATATATAACTTTAGATGTGGTAATTTCAGAATTATTGTGATTTTTAAACATCATAGGTAGAAAATCATTCTGTTATTTGCAGTCAGTTATCATCCTGATATTTTTATCCAAAAATTGTACTCTGTCTGAAATTATAAAAGATACGCCAATTTTCTTTTTGTTTTGCAGTACTAAACTCTATAGTATGAGTTATAATAACGTAGCCATAAGCATTACTTTACGTCTCTTGATGGACACAATGTTATTATTTTATTTACCAGTCAATATTTGTTTACATTTAAACACATAATTATGGATTTTTCTTGGGTGTAATGCATAACTTCACTTTCATCTCGAGACATGTTTCTTCTGTCTATAAAGTTTCCTCTAGAACTTTTTTTAGGTGAGTCCATTGGTGACCAATGTTCTCATTTCTGTTTGCCTAAAACATCTTTATTTTATCTTCATGTTTGCAGGATACTTTCACTGGGTATGGAAAAGTAATTTGGCTCTTATTTTCATTAAGCATTTTAATTGTATCATTCCATTGTCTACAGACTCATTTCTTTTGGTAAATCTTCCATCAGTATTATGATTGTTCATTCGAAGATGATGTTCGTTTGTTTTAAATCTGGTTATTCTTAGTTTTCTATTTGTCTACAATTTTATTAGCTTATCTGTGATGTGTTTTTACGGAGTTTTCTTTGATTTTTTTGGGTGTATGGGCTTGAGGTTTATGGAGATTTTGAATATTTTCCTCAATGTCCTTGATGAGTAAAAAATTTCTCAGATATTATCTCTTCAAATAATACTTCTTCCTCTCTTTTTCCACTTCTCTCTCTCTCCCTCTCTTCTCTCTCTTTCTCTATCTCCCTTTCTTTAAATTGTGATTCTAGTTGTGTTTAGGTGTGTTACTGGGTTCAATGCCTGCCATATGTGTCACTTGCATTTCTGTCATGTTCTCATATCTTTTTTTTTCTTTGTTTCAATAATTATTTTATACTGCTGTATCATCCAGATCACTAATTCTCTTTTCTGTACTGCCTGTTATTTTAGTTGGTTACTGTTGTAATTTTTCAAAGTTTCTATTTGAACATTTTAATACGTTCCTCTTCTTTGATGTAACTGGTGAATTTGATTAAATTGTACTGTGTTTTATCATAATTTCATCTATTTTTGAATACTGATACCACAGTTCATTTGAAGTTGGTGATTGATGACTCTAACATATAAAATGTTCTTGGATCTGTTTCTATTATCTTTTTTTTCCTCATGATATTTTGACATTTTGGCCTGGATCCTGGCATGCCTAATAATTTATTTATTGCTGGGTACTGTTTGTCACAATACATACAGAGGCATTGAATGATGTTATATTACTCCACAGAGATTTAATATTCTTTTGTCAGGGAAATAATGGTGAATAAATTTCATGACCCAGTCAAGAGTGGTCCATTTTCAGTTTTTCCCTACCCCTAAGAATATAGCCTTCCACAGCATGAGACTTCCATGCTACACAGTAAAGCCTTCTACAAGGAGTGAGGTTGCATCATTTTACTAGTCTGGGCTGTAACTCTAAGAGGACATTAGTCTTATTTTTCTTAGTCCTAACTTCACAAAAAGTTACCCACCTCTCTGCTGTGGCTCAAAAAGTGAGGCTGGGCTCTGACCTCTCTCCTCCAGAGCAGTATGTTAAGTCCCATTTTCCACACATGGGAACTGACAACTGCTCACAACCTTAGAAATCTTTCATCAGTGTCCTTGGTTTTACTCATGGTTTCTCCGTTACTGGAACATACTGATCCTAGAAATGTTGTTCTGATTTTTTTCTCTGTGTATTTTATCTGTCATTACTGTGTCTTTTGAGTCACTGCATGATCAACGACATTTTGTATGATAACTCTTTCCCCTTTCTGATCTCGCAAACTTTTGGGAATTCAGGTATATTTTACATGAGGTTTATGTATGATTAGTCATTAGTTACATTATTAAACAATATGTTAAATCTATAATTATATAAACAAAATATTAGCAAACCTAATTCAACAGCATATGAAAAGGCTCATACATCGTGACCAAGGGGGATTTATCTTAGGGATTCAAGAATGGTTCAATATATGCAAATCAATGTTAAATACCACAGTAACAGAATGATGGATAAAAATCACCCGGTTATCCCAATAACTGCAGAGAAGTTTTAGTTAACAAAATTAATTATTTAACAAAATACAACACACTTTCATAATAAAACCTGTTAACAAATTGGGTATAGAGGGAAAGTACCTCAACACAATAAAGGTCATATATGACAAGCTCACAGCTAACATCACATTCAGCGGCGAAAAACTGACAAGTTTTCTTTCTAACATTTGAATTAAGGTGAGGATGCCACTCTTCCTACTGCTATTTCACATAGTATTATAAGTCCTAGCCAGAGAAATTAGCGAGAAAAGCAAATAAAAAGGTATTGTAAAGGTAAAGTAAAATTATCTCTGTGCTCAAAGCAATCTACAGATACAATGCAGTCTCTATTAAACTTCCAATGGCATTGTCACAGGAATATAAAAAAAAAAGTGCTAAAACTTATAATCATAAATTACCCCAAATAGCCAAAGCAATTTTGAGGGTAGAATAAAGCTGCAGACATCATACCTCCTGATTTCAAATAGCATTATGAAGCTATATTAAACAAAACAGTATGGTACTGGCATAAAAACAGACACAAAGAGCAATGAAACAGAAAACAAAGCCCAGAAACAAACCTACACATACATGGTCAAGTAACCATTGACAAGGGTACCAAGAATACACAATGGGAAAAGGAGAGACTCTTCAATAAATGATATTGTAGGAGAACTTGACATCCACATGTAAAAGTATGAAGATGAACACTTATTTTTCACCATAGGCAAAATTAACTCAAAATGTATTAAAGACCTAAATTTAAAACCAGAAACCATAAAACTCATAGAATAAAATAGGAGAAAACTCCTTGACACCAATATCATAGGCAACAAAAGCAAACATAAACAAGTGGGAGTGCATCAAACTCACAACCTTCTGCAGAACCCAGGAAACAACAGAATGAAAGGAAAACCTCTGGAAGGAAGAAAATATTTATAAACCATATATCTGAGAGGGGGTTAAAATCCAAAAAATATAAGGAACTCCTTCAACTCAACATCAAAAAATAAAAATAAAAATAAAAATAACCTGATTAAAAACTGGACATAAGACTTGAATAGATATTTTTCCAAATAAGATATATATATGGCCAACAGGTATATAAAAAGGGTGTTCAGTATCACTAATCATGAGGGAAAGGCAAATCAAAACCACAATGCAATACCACAGCATATCTGTTAGGATAGCTACTATAAAACAAAATAACAATAAAAAAAAAAGATAACAACCTTTGGTAAGGATTGGATGAAAGGAAACTTTGTATATTGTTATAGGAATATAAACTGGTACAGCCATGATGGAAAACAGTAGAAGTTTCTGCAAAAAAATTAAAACCAGAACTACTATTCAACCTAGCAATCCCACTTCTGGGTATATATGCAAAAGAATTGATGTCTAGGTCTTAAAGAAATATCTGCAGTCCCATGTTCATTGCAGCATTATTCACTATAGCCAAATATGGAAGAAACCTAAATGTCCATAAACAGACAAATGGATAAAGAAATTGTGTTGTATATCTATACAATGGGATATTATTCTTTTTAAAAAAGGATCCCCTGACATTTGCCACAACATGGATGAACCTGGAAGACATTATGTTAAGTTAAATAAACCAGGTACAGTAGGACAATCATTTGCATATTTATTTAACAAGGTTACTTTTGTTGAACGAGACTGATTTTAAATCAGTTGAATGAGACCTGACTGATACAAAATCATTGTTGGTTTTTAAACGTGAAGGGCCTGATGGAGGGAAGAGATTGAAAGGACAATAGGTAAACCTAAATTCCTTCACAATTTACACAAGACCTTTTTAAAATTTAGTTCCTGTTACCTGACCTGTTTAGATTTACCTTTGCCCACAAACTTTCTTACACATTTTTGTAAGCTTTCAAGATACTTAATAAATACAAAAGGAATAACTTTAAATCTAAAATTAAAGAACTTGTTATAGTTCTCAGAACACATCATTTTCACTTATATTTCTATACATTTTCCTCATGATTCTGTCAACCTTCAAATATACTGCCAAGTCAGTAAAAATGTAACCTCCTTGAAGCTTAACTTAAACTCATTCAGCTAGATGTGGAAGTTTTTTTCTTATATCTCAATACATTCCACATTTATCATCACTGAGACAATTTTGCTTTAAAACTGGTTGAGAAAAGTGATATTATTTTGGAGTAATTTCCATGAGAACTAGGATGGGATACATTTTGGAAATCTGCAAACATAGGCATTTGATTATTGATGAGGGTTACTGGAGGGATTGTGGGAGGGGGATGGGCTAAATGGGTAAGGGGCACTAAGGAATCTACTCCTGAAATCATTGTTGCACTATATGCTAACTAATTTGGGTATAAATTTTTAAAAAATAAAAAATTAAATTAAAATAAAAATTTTAAAAATTAAAAAATTTTAAAAAATAAAAATTTAAAAATGAATGCTTTAATTGTAAACAAATTTAAAATATTCTGTTGTGAGACTAGGTTAAAAACATAAAGTCATAATATAATGAGAGGTAGGTGGACCAATCAAATGAGAAACATATGTTCTTGTTGGGTTTCTACTTCTTGCCTTGACCCAAATCATATCATCTTATTTTTCTGATTCTTCCAGCTAATGGAAAAATATGTAGGTGTTTATGTATTTCTGACTACACAATATACACTTTTTGCTTTAAAAAAGTTAATAGGAAGTATACTTACTGGATAGGTAGTCATTAATAAAGTTTGTCACCAAGATAAGACTTCAAGTTTCTTCTCTTCAATTGTTTAAAAAGTAAGAAATTGTTAGACAACTATCCATTGTCTTACATTAAAATTTATTTCTCAGAAATACTCAGATATTCTTTTAACCAATTAATATGTGATAATTAATTCCTTTCAGACATATAATACAGAACCCAGAATAAAGTTTAAAATTGAGATTTAGTGGGGTTTGATTTATAATGGAATAGATTTTGTTTTAAAAAGAAGATGCAAGCTAATCCAATTACTGATTGCATTAGAGCTAATCTTGCCTCATCTTAATTTTTCATTCTTTTATTTAAATTTTATGTTTTATTATTTTGTGTTTGACTCTTCTGTCTTCAATATGAAGTAATGAATCAGTGAAGAAAATTGTGAAAACAAATAAAACTAGGGAAAGGCAAAAAAATAATTTATAATAACATTAGTCAATACTTTTATATATCTGATGCATGCAATCATTCCTAGTTCTTTGTTCTATACTCATTGTGCAAGTTGACACTGGTGCTTCAGACTAGGTTCCTTCTTAGAGTCTGTGAAAACTTCGAACAGTATTTGTTAGAGAATGGAGTAAACACAACTGTCGAAACCATAGAAAATTGTCCTCTCTATTTTCTTACAACTTTTTCAGTTATGAAGGTAAAAGAAAATGCAATTAGAATAATCCACTAAGAGCTTTATTTGCCACCTGCCATTCTCTGAATGCCTGCTGATAAAAGTGAGTTTTTAACTTGCAGATTTTCCTTGATAGACTGGAATTAGGAAAGTTTCCCTCTAAAGTGAGTGCTCCAGCTGCCACATGGGGATAAATATAGAACCAATCAAATCAAAGTTTGGCAATATGGAAGTAAGAAATGCATGTGATCTGTCGCAAAGATTTGTTATTTGCATAGAAATAAAATCATTAACTCATTTGTGTTTTAAATTTCCCAAAGCTTAATTATAGTTTATTTGATATTTGACCTGATTGTCTCTTACCTCCACTAGGAGGGCAGATTTAACTGGGTTGTTATGATTCTGACTACTTGTGGGTGGAAATGTTTTTGAGGCCATGAGCCCAGGTTGCAATGGGACAGTGATGAATCCCAGTGTTTCCTGGTCTCTATGGCTAGACAATGTATGAGAGTCACATAATTTTAGCAGCCCTAGACAGGGCCATGAAACCTCATGTTAGAGTAAGCAAAACTCTCAATCTTTCAACAGCTACAGTGTGGAAACTACAGCTTATTTGTTTTTGGAAAAAAAAAAGAAGAAGAAAAAGAAAGAAAAAAACAGAAGAAAGAGAATCTAAATGGTAATTCTCTTAGTTTTGCTAATGGGGAAATAATCTCTACAAGAATGCTGAACCCATGCCACCTTTTTTTCAAAAGTTGACTGGTATACAGAAACACTCTGTCAGCACCAGAAAGCTCTACGCTTTGAAGCTTTTTTAAATTAAGAAACTACATCTAAAAGGCAAGGTTCATGAAGGTATATGGGGTAATTATTTGTCATTACTCTTGACATTTCTAGAGAACATGACTAATGTCAAGGCTTCTATGGCAAAGATGCTCTGGGTTGATTAGAGCCAAAGGAATTAAGTTCAGATGTTCAATTGGATACAGATTAGGTTAGTTTTCAATGGGACCAGACCTAGTGACACCGGGTTATTTGGGCACTTAGCTACCATCCCTGCTATTTCTCAGAAGGAGTTGCTATTTCCTCACCAAGGTGAATAGTTATTTCAGAAAGTAACCTTCCCTACACCTCCAGTGTGTGTGTGTGTGTGTGTGTGTGTGTGTGTGTTCACACTCCTAGATAAAAACAAATGAGTGTCAAGGAAATCTTTATTTTTATTTCTGACACTGTTTCAAAACCTCTTACTAAAAAATTGTATGAATGAACACATGATGTCACATTTCAGTTATTTTTTTCAAACTAGGCATCCAAGTGCCCAGACAGAGGAAAAACAGAGTTGTCTTGCTGTGGCTGCAGTTTTCATCCTGGCAAACACAGATCGTTTGCTTCCTCCACTTAAGTTACATGAGTAAGCCCTCCAAGTTCTTGTTTTTAAAGAAAGCAGAGACAGACAACTAAAGAATATAGTTAGGGTTATGAAAGGGGAAAGGAGAAATTAAATGGAAAAGTAAAAAAAAATGTATATATTTAT
>NC_064816.1:102030615-102103610 GCF_023721935.1 Panthera uncia | reverse complement strand
AATCTCTGCAATAACCATATTCAGTTAAACATTATTATCCCACATTATAGGTAAAGTGATTGAGGGGAGTTTTTGACTTGTTGAAGGTCAAACTGATATCAGAAGCAGAAGTGGGATGAGGTATGAATGTGATTCCATGACTCCAAATCCTAACTCACGGTCATACATAGAAAAGGCCAACTTTTTTTACTTTAATTTTTTTTTGCCTCCCTCAAAACTTGCACTTATTATATAATTATAGCTAAAATGTCATCATGCCTTTTTAATAAACTGATAATAAGGAAATCTCAGCTAGGAGCTTCCTCTTCAATATTAAACATCATTGCAAAGTAAAATATTTTTCTGTATGAGTATTAAGTTTTAAAGTATCAGTTACAATAAATATGATGTTCTATATTTAAAACATACGGAAATCAGCTCAACTTTTTCCTCTTCTTAAAATTGTTAACTAGGTACTTAGAGACTTTCTGTACGGAGACACAACACAAGAAATATGACAGAGAAACAGTGGCAAACAGTTGAGGAAAGAAAAGAAAAACAAGATATCCATGAGTTTCTTTTAAACCTAAAAAAAAAAAAAAAAAGAGCTGTGTAAAAGTTTTTCTCACTGATGAAATGAGCTCTTTACATATAAATTATATTGTAATAACAGAGCTCCTGGGTGGAAAAGAGTTCCTTCTCCTGCTGACAAAAATTAAAATAATCACAGATGGCTAATGATCAAAAATACTGACTGACAGCTCTGAAGTATAAGACACAGAGAATATTCTCCAAGGAGTGAGAATATTCTCAGGGTTTCTTAAGCCAACACTTAACGTTGGTTTAAGAGCACCGCCAAGCTTTTTCCAACCAAATATTCATATATAGGGAGCTTTTACTTTATTTTGGAAACTACCAGATAGACTCATAGAGCTCCTTAAAAAAATAATGTAATTCTTTACCTTTGCAATTGCATTCATAATTTGGGATAAAATGCAAGAATTCACTAGGCAAAGCCAGTCCATAATTGTTCCTAAAAAAAACCTTTATAATTCAAGCATTAGGAATCCAGTCTCCTATTTTAAGATATAGGTGAAAAGGGAGCAATCTTCCCAGCAGAATTGGCTGTCTTTATAAATATGTCAAATAATGTCAATAATAGTAACAACTAATAATTGCTGAAGACTTGCTTTGTGTCTAACATTCATTTAAGCATGTTACTTATTTACTTCATTTAATGTAAACAAATAGCCCAATGAAATACATCACATTATTATTCACTCTTCTTTGATGAGGAAAACAAAATTAGACAAGTTTAAGAAAATGACCAGGGTCACGCTATAGCTGATGAATAGTCAAAGAGGGGCTCAAACTAGTTTCTAAGCCTGGTGCTTAATGGCAATATGGCCATTACATTATTTACTAATAGAATATAAATTTAAGTGGAACCACACTGAGACCAATAACAAATGCCCCATTCTATATCACTTGAAAAAAGTCTTTCAAAAATCACTTGATTTTACAATCACCCAAGAAAACAAGTACAGTGTTACTGTATCGAATAACAATTAGACTGTGACTGAGAATTTAATAATATTCATTTATTCACTCATTTATTTGTGGAATCAATTGATGACTAATACATTAAGTGCCTGTAAAGTTTTGTTTTGAGAGATTCAAATATATATAACACTGTTTCTGCCTTTTTAATGTTTATACTCTGTATGGAGACGTGCATGGTATGTATGTATCATACATTTATGCACATGGATGATTCATACAAGATGTGTGTGCCAAAGGCAACAGGTATTCAGTGGAGAGAGTAATCCATTCTATTTGTTTGGTGTTATCAAAGAAGGCAACGCATGTAGGTAAGAATAAATAAGGGCATCACATTTGAGGGATAGGTGAAACTTTGCTAAAGCAAAAATTTGAAAAAGGATTATTTTAGTAACTGAAATAGTTCAGTACATACTAAATATGCCTGCAGAATTAATAATCCCACTTCTATACCCATTTTGGTAAAGTACAATCATAGATGTACAAATTCCTTTAAAAATACAGTCACGTTGTTGGCCAAACAAATGTTGTGGAATATCATAAGCAAAAAATCCTTTTTAAAGTAATTTTTTCAAAGGACCTTTGCAAATCAAATCATAAGGGTGGCAAGAACAGAATTTTTGGAACAAAACTTGCTGTTCTTAGCCCTGGATGAAAGAAACGCAAGTTAGTAACCATTTAATAGCTGCTTTTTTATATCTTTGCCAGAATTGCTTGTAACGTGCGATTTCTTCATTTGGATGTTACTTATTTCGACTAAAACATTTCCAAGTCAACTCACTGTACTTCACAATACACTGAAATGAGTAAAAGTATTAAAAGCATGCCTGAGGCGACAGAAACTTTGAGGTTAATTTCCATTTCTTCAAGTATATTTGATGAATGATGTGACAAAGGAATCCTAATTAAGGTTGAAATCCTGAATACTAAATAAATTAGAAGTGCCACTACATTCATCTTTCACAGTGATAATACTGCCACTTCTGCTTCTCTTTAGTCTAGCCCTTGACTTTTTGGGAAACCTTTTCTTGTGTATTTTCTTCCTCTATCACTTTCACTGAGAGTAGATCGTGAGTATCCTACCTAGTTTTGTTCAAGCCCAAATCTAAGAAGTCTGTCTCTCACTGTTAAAAACTGAGAACAAACTGAGGGTTGATGGGGGGTGGGAGGGAGGGGAGGGTGGGGGATGGGTATTGAGGAGGGCACCTTTTGGGATGAGCACTGGGTGTTGTATGGAAACCAATACGACAATAAATTTCATATATTGGAAAAAAAAAAGAAGTCTGTCTCTCTTTGTTCTTCTGCTTCTCACTTACTCATCTCTAACAAAAGCAAACATTTCCTTTCTTATCTAATCTCAAAAATGGCTTCACCCCTCACACTGTTATTCCTATTTCTTCTCACCTTATAATATATAAAGGTAAAGTTACATGATATATAAAAATCTTTTAACTTTTCCTAAGAAGTAAAACATGCAGCAATTATAACAGTTTGCATAAAACTTAGCTCTTTAGTGATTTCATTTTCATAGTTACTATTATTACCATTATCACTAGGAGTCAAAAAGTAAGGTTGCAAATTGTTGCACCCCTCACTAGCTGAGGCACCTTAGGCAAGTTACTTAATATTATATAACTCTAGTATCTTGATTTTGAACTACGCCTGACTATCATGGGAGAGAATTCAGTGACCCATTATTTTGAATATTGTCCTCTGAGATAATTTAGTCTAGAGAAATAAAACCTGATATTCACAAAAATGGCAAATGCATTTGCTTACAGAACCTGTATTCACAAACATAATCATCAGAAGCTGGATTGGATACCAATGTCCTTCAAAGGATGAATGCATGTACAAATGGTAACGCAACTGTATAATGGGATACTGCTCAACATTAAACAGGATGGGATTTTCTTTTTAAATGTGATTCATTTCAAACTAGTATAGATTAAATTTTATTGTCTGATCCTTGACTTGGTTATTGGAGTATTTTCAGGTGTGTTTTCTCAATTTGGTTATGCTATTCTTCTCTCACAAATATCAATCTTATGATACCTTGATAGAAATCAAATATATCCGATCAAATTGAAGTTATGAATTGAGATGCCCTGTAACTGCAGAAGACACTGTATTTCAAGTCTCATAGAGAATGGAAAGATATAACACATCTCATCCATTATTCTGATGTGGATTACATTTTGAAATAAAATTGTGATTTTGGGGGCTCAATAAAAATGTTATAAAAACCAAAAACAAACAGGTGAGATTGTCTTTATTTTCTGTTTTATTCTATTTACAATCAGGTCCTGATCTTTAAATTATATGGTCTTTATAAAAAAAATTGGAAAGCTTTCCAGTTTTGTTTTGAAATAACCACAATAATTTTGAAATTATCTGTCTTTTAAAGTTAAATAGAATTTAACTGGAAATCCATCTGATCCTGGGGCCCTTCACCAATTTGTACTGTGGTAATAGATCCATTCAGGTTTTTAACTTCTTGTTAACATCAATATTGACAATTTGCATTTAAATGGAAAATCATATATTTATCGTGATTTTTGAACTGCCACAGACTTGCACACAATGTTCAAGCATAACTGCTTTGAGTTACTCTGTATTAGAGGTGCTTGCTTTTACATTCCAAAATTTTTGCCTCCTTCTCTCTCCTTTAAAACCATCGTCATGAAGCGTTTTTCAGGATGCCTGGGTGGCTCAGTCAGTTAAGTGGCCCACCTTGGCTCAGGTTATGATCTAGTGGTTCATGAGTTTGAGCCTTGCCTCGGGCTCTGTGCTGACAGTTCAGAGTCTGAAGCCTACTTCGGATTCTGTCTTCCTCTCTCTCTTCCTTTCCCCTGCTTATACTCTGTCTCTCTTTCTCCTTTTCCCTTTCCCTCTCTCTCTCTCTCTCTCTCAAAAATAAATAACACCCTTAAAAATATTTAAAAAGGGTGTTTTTCTATTTTATTGGTCCTTTCAAATAACCAGTGTTTGGATTTGATCATTATTTCTGTTTTATTTATTTACTTGGAAAACACATAGCATTTCCTCTATGCTAAGAATTGTTTTAAGCACTTTACAAATATTGACTCTTTTAATTGTTTATAATAGTCCTGTGAGATAGTATTATGATCCTCATCTTATTGGTAAAGAAACAGAGGAACCACATTATTTTGGATTTCTCTTTTAGTATAATACTTTCTTATTAATTATTTCCATTGAGACCAAGGTCTCAATGCTTTATAGGCTCTGAGATATTTCTTCTATTCATACCTTTCCACACCACTAATTTCACTCCACTCTCTTTAGTGACCTTTTTTTTTTTTCATTTCATTGCTTACTATTTTTTATTTCAATGATTATAGTACTTAGACCCAGGATGATTCTTCTTTTTTTTTTTTTTTCTTTCCTTAGTGGTTAAGATCACTTACTGTCTGTCCAAGTTTTCTTCTGTCTCTCCTCCAGTAAGCTTTCTATGTTGGCTGATCTTCCTCTCAGGCTACGTAGCTTCTTAGTTATATTGTTAAATGTTGTTGATTTTAATGTGTTAGCTTCTGAAGTCATGTTCTGCTGATCTGAAATATCTTTCATGCAGTTATCTCTCAAATAATAGAAGGAGATGGATCCTTGGCCCTTCAGCAACTGCCTGTCTTCCTTGACTCCTCTCCTATCCTATCTGGAGAAAACCTGCCCAATCCCTATGTTTCTTCTACCATCCTCATCTCAAGAATAGGGAGTTTCTGCACACAAATTTAGTTCCAAGTCCATCTCTTAAGTTACTGGAAGCCTACACATTTCCATTCAGGGCCAACATACATCCAAGGTATGGGTCATGTGTATGAGAAACGCAGAGGGCTATTTGGATTTGGTGGTCCTCAAGTATTTGAGAACCTAGCTCTTCTGGTACTATATTTGGAACCAATATTGGAGCTTCTCATAGACCTCCGTATCTTTAGACTTTTGCATAAAGGGCAAAAGCTCTATAAACTCCATACCCACACCAGAGGTTTCTACAGTGATCAATATGTCAAGTTGACAAGATTCCCCTAGTTCAAGAGTGGTGAACAATCAAATATGGGAGTATGGAAGATACATCCAGGACAGGCCGCCTTATTTCCAGAATCTTTCTTCTCTTTTAATAAATCTTAAAAGGGAAGACATATAATTTTTAATAATTATAATAATATTAATTCAGAGTATCATATCAACAAAAGGTGGAAAGAGGGAAGAAAGGTGGGAGGAAATGAAAGAGCACTATCTCCTTTTATGTAAGAGGGAATCAATAAATATGGAATCATTCATAATATTGACAAATATACTGTGGAGTATGATTTTTTAAACTATAAACCCTACTAGAATTAGAAATAAGATATAGATATTTGAATTTCTATATAAAATTTCAAATAGCGCATATAGAAGTATAACCATCATATTACCCCTACCAATAATAGGTGATTACTATGGATTTGACTTCTGCTAATTAAAAAAAATCATAATGTTTATTCATTTTCGAGAGAGAATGAGACAGAGACAGAGAGAGAGAGACACAGAGACAGTAAACAAGCAAGAGAGAGGCACCCCCCCACCCCATCTCTCTCTGTCTCTAAAAAACAAAAAAGAAAAGAAAAACAAGAATGCCTATTTCAGGAGTAAGGAAAGTATTATTTAGATAAGGAGAAGAAAAGCAGAAATAGGAACAATGGCACATAAAGAGATTATTATAGAGACATGACAGGTAAGGGGGAAATTCCTTTTCACTTAATTCCATAGTTGTTGGAACCCTGAAGTGAAGAGTCACGAAATTCTGAATCCGAGAATTGCTTTGAAAGCAAATGACCATCTGAAAGATCCCTCTCTCTTATAGTTCTCATGCTTTGGTACATCAGATTGTCTTATCTCATGTTAATAAGTTTCCTCCATTATTTGAAGAAAAGAAGTCTATCTTTATTCCAGTTTAAATTAAAACAGAAAAAAAAGAAGATGCAACAAAGAATAAAATTCAAAATTAAAATATGTAACATAGTAAAGAGAAAACCTATGAAATACACCAATAAATAAAAATGTGTTAACCACTTGAATCAAATGTAAAAGCAACATTTCAAACAAAAATAAAAAATCCTAGCTGAGAATCTTCACGTAAGAGTCATGTTATTAGGTAAGGTGAAATGTGGACCAAGAGCCCATTTTAGAATTCAGCTTCCAATAATGCAGTGCAGCCATAATCTGCATTAAGAGATAGATAGTAGCAGCAAGAGAATCTGGCATGAGGGTGTAGAGACCAGGCAACACATTTTTTTTTTCTTAAACTAAACTCTGTGGACTTCCTAAGTGCCTAAAAAGCAGCACTGCACTTGAGAAGTTTCTAGAAAACAGTGTCTACTGCCCCAAATCAAAAAGCAGACTTCTTGTGTCCAATATAGTTCAGAACACCGAATGGCAATAAAATTTTCTTGAGCACTGCTCACACTCACAGATAGTGTTCATCATGAGAATATTTTTATTTTTATTTATTTTTATCTATTTATTTATCTTTAATATAATTTATTGTCAAGTTGGCTAATATACAGTGTATACAGTGTGCTCTTTGTTTTGGGGCAGATTCCTGTGATTCATCACTTATATACAACACCCAGTGCTCACCCCAACAAGTGCCCTCCTCAATACCCATCACCATTTTCCCCTCCCTCCCACCCCCCCATCAACCCTCAGTTTGTTCTCTGTATTTAAGAGTCTCTTATGGTTTGCCTCCCTCGCTCTCTGTAACTATTTTTCCCCCTTCCCTTCCCCCATGGTCTCCTGGTAAGTTTCTCAAGTTCCACATATGAGTGAAAACATATGATATCTGCCTTTCTCTGATTAACTTATTCCACTTTACATAGTACCCTCCAGTTGCATCCACTTTGCTGCAAATGGCAGGACAGAGAGAAGAAATAATGGTAAGATTCCAAAACTAACTTCACATTCTTCTTTCCTCTCTCCCCCATTTCTCTCCACGTGTGTATGACTGACAGTGGAGTGCAATACATAAAGGGTAAGCCTGGGAAAACTTTTTCAAACAACCCGTTATCTCATTTTGACTCTTACTAGGAGGGAAGGAGAAAAGGAGAAAGAGAGAAATCGGTAAAATGGGAGAGGGAGAATTCCAGAACACCTCCATAAGATGTATGAATCATACATAGAATTGGGCGCCTTTTTCATCCTGATAAAAACACTGCAAGGGCCTGGTAGTCTTTAAGATTAAGGACTGTCACACCTTTGATCAGTTTCAGGACTGGTTTTTGCTTGAAATGCTACTTTCACATTCTATTTGGAAGAGAATATTGAACTGTGTGTAAATATGGAACCTTTGAGACTGCACCATCTGGAGCTAATATTTGAAGTGATTTACACATGAAACAGAAAAAGAGAATGCACATGAAATTATGCCTTAAAAATATTTCATGGATTAACAGAATCCATACACTGCCTCCAAATTGTACCTAGATTGCTAATTAAAATGCATTCCCTTACATTCTTAGTTGTTACAATGATCGTTAAACAAAAGGAACTCAGGGTTTTCTGTAAGGGGATATCACTTGACTTTTGCTTTTTGGTATTACTGATCATCTGACTATCTTCCACTTTATAATAAGTTTTCCCTCTCTCCATTCTATATATGTCTACTACTAAATGACATACACTGTGCGAGGATTTGGGAAGACAATAGTGAGTATTTCTAGACAATGATCTCTACCTCTTGAGGATAAGAAATTGGCTAATAAAGTAGGCATTAGTCAATTATTCCCACAATTATATAAAACATATGCTCAGAAACAGTGGTACATAGTGCTATAATAACAAATGTTAGAGGAAACTGACCTATTGAGAAGTCACCAGAGACTTTCCAAAATTGGTGATTATTATGCTAAAATTACTGTCTAGATCTTATTATTCCTATATCTTTCCACAGAAAGTGTATCAGAGCCAGGTCAAGCCTTAAACCAGATGTTGCCACTGTTGTTATAAAACACTAAAACCATATGAATGAAGACATGTCAGCTGTATCCGGAGCAAAGATCAGCTTGAAAGTGTGGACCACAAAGCCAGTGCTTATTTTTATAAGAAGAATTTCAATAAAGACTATAATTACTGATGCTGCATATGCTCATCAGAATTATATGATGATTGAGTGAATAGAATAATATGTGGAAAATTCTGTAAGATATTCTGAGGGCTCATTTTTATTCTTTATGTGGAAACTTATAGGAGAAACATGCTATGTTGATTCTCAATATGGGAAGTGTTTAAGTTCCTTATGAATCACTTTAATTTTTCCAGTCGATTCCTACCAAATCATGGGGGTACAGGCATAAAAGATCTTGTTTGGTACACAAATTGTACAGCTGCCCAGTTCCTCAACATCTCCTACACCCATGCATAAGCCCATATATACATAAGACTTTGTCTTTTGTACCAGTCAATGTGCTCAAACATATCAAGACAATTTAAAGGGGTTTTGAGCTGCAATTCCAGAGCTCTATTATACTTCAAGATAGGCTGGTCCAGAGGCTCAAGAAAGCATAAGGAACTTGGTTCCTGTTTCAATCTCTTCTCTGCCCTTCCCCATATTTTTTTTTTATTACTGAAGTTTGTTCCCTATATTGCTTTAAGCTTTCTTCAAGGGGTGATAGGTGCTTTATATTCTTTCCTTTTGTTGCTGATAAAAAGGTAGTTTTTCTCCCTCACAATAACAATCAAGAGTCTCTAGAATTCCCCCAATTGGATCAGGTCACACAATAACTGTTTTGGGAAATGTGGATGTACTGATAGGGTTCAAGCATCAAGCTCACCTCCAGATATGTAGTGGCTGCTTGGTGAAGTTGAAAACTTGGAGGGAAACCCGGGTGCTGTTGGGAAAAGGGAAAGTGTAAAATAGATTCCAGAAAGGGAGGCATCCATAACATGCATTATACCAGAGAAATGGTCTTCCCTAAGGATCAAAGAAAGGGATACTCAAAGAGTTTATCATGAAATTTTCTTCCAGCATTTCCCTAGGATACCTAATTTTCCCACACAACAGGAAGCCCAAGGTGACAGTTACATCTAATGCTAACTCATTGGGGGAAAATATGTATGTATGTGTGTGTGTGTATATGTATATGTATATGTATATGTATATGTACATGTACATATAGTGTGTGTGTGTGTATATATATATATATATATATATTCATTCTTGTCTGTCATGCCTGGTGGTCATTGCCAGGTATGCTCACTTTTAACACTTCAAATTCATAGATTGTAAATTCTTTGCTTGTTAATTATTGGATCAGCAATGGTATCACATATTCAAAACACCCACTTAGTGAGAGTCATTGGCAATTTTGAATGGGGAAGTGTCCAACCAGTTTTTCAGTAGCTATAACATGAGATTTATAAAATATCCAGTTATTATTGGGGGGGGGCAGGATTGAAGAATGTATTCTTCAATTGGCAGTCAGGTATCTTTCCATTATAGTGTTTCATTTGCAAAGAATAAATCAGTGAAACCGTGCAATACAACAAAGTAGAAATTCCAAGAAGTACAGGACAGGTCACAAGTAATGTCTTGGCTATACCTAATAGTACTGTTATGATAAAAGTATCATTTTGGTTAATACTAATAAACCCTGTTTCTATGGAAAATGAATTAAATTTATCTTTTATAAATGGCATACAATAATGTGGGAAAATAATCACCCATGATCCCAGATGGAGAAGAAATCCTCATATAGCAATCTCTCCTAGTAACAATGAACAGGTGGACACTATCAAACCACATAAGTAAATTAACTGAGGTTAAAAGAGGTAAAGCAATTTGCTGGCTACCCTGTGGACTATAAATGGTAGATGGTGTGCAACAACACAAGGACCAGAACTCAGGATGAAGCTGACATTGGGAGGGAGCAGATAGGAGAGTGAGAAAGAAACTGAGGCAGTTCTATGTGGCTGGAAACTCCACACTCATGTTAACACAACCAGACACATAAATGTTTTGCTCATTTATCAGTTAGCTCAACAAAATAGGCCTTTTACATAATGTGTCTGCAATTGTATCCTCTAGAGGTAATCAGCAGCATATTAACCTTAACTATAATAACACATTATCACTATTTTG
Organism: Panthera uncia; assembly: GCF_023721935.1. NCBI lineage: Eukaryota > Metazoa > Chordata > Mammalia > Carnivora > Felidae > Panthera > Panthera uncia. The sequence goes on along the minus strand of NC_064816.1, from coordinate 102,092,938 downwards.
TTTCAGTTGGCTAATTTGCAAAACAATAGTGAAGATCCTACCCAACATGTAAGAATTTATTCCTCAGTTATTGGCACTGAATAAATACAGTGACCCTCGGTGGAAATATCAGGAACTTGGGAAGGAAGAGCAGTATATACCGTGAAGGAAGAAGGAGCAGTTAGGGAGTTGTAGATCTCATGAAGTCAGCGTTAAAAACAAACCTGGGTCAACCCTTAGGCATAAACTGATGGCAATCAGAACCAGACTTGGAGCCTGAATTAAGGTCAGTTTCATTTCCTCCAATGTGGTTTCTGCTTTGCTAAATATAAGAGGGGATGGGTTATAAGTGGAGAGGTTTGGTTCATGAGCATAAGTGCTAGTAGGTCTTCTGGTAGATATGTGGGAAGTGATGCTCTCTGATAGGATACAAATCCTCCAATGATTACTCTATTCTCACAAATAATCAGTTAAAAAATTCTTTTCAAGTCCAACGACAACAAAAGTTATTTAGGTTTCCAGATATATAGGTTTCCAATGTATATATTATACACATACATACATATATATATATATATTATACACATATATACATACACACACACACACAACAAAAATAGCAAGCTAAGCTCAAGGCCCAATACCTATTTCATCTTTAGAGTGACCCTAAAAATAGATCAGGTGGATTTAATCTCCTTCCCACTAGTTTTCTCTGATTTACCCAGAAGGTATGCACTATTTGAATGTGACTCTTTGCCCTCGGGGTCCATTACATACCAGAGAAAAGTTTGGAAATTAGTTCAAGAATGCTATTTTTAGAGAGGAAGTTTAGGCACATTGTATTGAGGATAAGGGAAAAAAAAAAAAAAAAGGAAGACACACAAGTCATGGAATCTTTGCTGACCACAGTATGAAACACAGAAATCACAGATATCAAGACATCTTGAAAGATTCTAGAAGGACAACAGATACGTATTGAACTATAACTTTAAACATTGCTGGTAGGCTCTTTTTCTACTGTTCCGTTGTTTACTCTCATCTAGGCAAATGGTTTTCCTAGCTATACCTCTAACATGCAACATACTCCTGTAGTAGGGACTTTATACTACCTATTCTTCTGCCTAAAACGTTCTTCTCTCAGATATTCATTTTCCAACTCTCATATGTCTTTCAAGTATTTGTTCAAATTTTGTCACAGCGGGCTGCCCCCAACCCCCCTATTTAAAAAAATAATAATAAAGATTTTTCTTAATTTTTGACAGAGAGAGAGAGACAGAACACGACTGGAGGAGGGGCAGAGAAAGGGAGACAGAATCTGAAGCAGGCTCCAGGCTCTGAGCTGTCAGCACAGAGCCGGACGTAGGGCTAGAACTCATGAACCATGAGATCATGACCTGAGCTGAAATCTGATGCTTTACCGACTGAGCCACCCAGGCGCCAACCGCCCCCCTGCCCCCGGCCCCCTGCCTATTTAATTCTGTATCCTGCCCTCACTTCCTGCCCACCCCCCCCAGGTATATTCAAATCCTCTAAACCTGTTTTATATTTTCTTTATTCTATAGCACTTATGATCATCTAAATTATAATTTATATACTTATTATTCTTACTATCATTTACTATCTCTTCCTTCTAGAATGTAATCTCCATCAGGACAAATACTTTAACTGTTTTCTTTGCTGATGTATGCAAAGTGCCTACAACAACATGGTGCATAGAAGGCACTGGCTAAATATTCCTCAAAACAATGCAAGATTTCAATAATGTGATAGATAAGAGAGTAAGCTGCCTGAAAGCAGGGGCAGTGTCTTACTAGGCATTATATACCTCATGCCTACTTTAGTGCCTGACAAATAGTGGATGCTCAAGCAGTTTGCTGAATTAACAAATAGAATAATAGATAGGTGGATATATATTTTAGCAGAGACACATATGAATTATGTGTAATCAAAGAGAAAATAAATTATTCAGGATATAGGTTTGGGAAATATGTTATAAAACAATAAGTATTTGATCTGAATTTTAAAGTACTGATACAGAGAAATTGTCCAGGCTAAAACGTACATACTGAGAAACAGATCATCAGTGGGTCCCTTGATATTCAACATTTTTTCTTTAAGTGTAGTAAATAAATTACTATAACAAAACACTGAATTTCCTACCTGAGGGGAAAAAATTAAGGCATTATATCTAGCTCACAATATTTCTAATGTTAGAAAAGTATAAAGCCTGATCAGTTACAATTCAAGAATAAATCATGAATCCAAAGGCTCATAAATTTTGAAAATATGTAGAAAAGACAATATTGAAGTAAAATAAAAACTAAAATACCACATTTAAATCTTAGAAAATGTAAAATGTAATAGGACCTTTCTGAAAAAATCTTATAGGTCATAAAACTAGGTAGACTTAAGACTGCATTTAAAGAGATATATTCCTGAAATATTAAGACCATATTAAAAAGTTTCTTGTATAGACAAGCAGTATTAATTTACTCTTCCTCAAAGGCAGTATTTTGACAATTCACAATTTCCCCCCCCCAAGATTTATAAAGCGTTCAGCAAGGCTTTGAATTTAGTATTAAATAAAAATATGAAATTAAAATGAAATTGAAATGTTGTATCTAAAAAATCTTAAGTTTGCCTTTCAAGGTCTGGATTTCTCCTATACAAAATTCCTAATCCTTTCATTTTGGTATGTAAATTTACATTAATACTTAAATGTAAAAAATATATATATAACATAATTGAGATTTCTGCATACCTTCTGAGAAACTCAGTCTATAAAGTAATATTTGGTCATCCCAATCTCAAAAAACTCTGATAGTATCTGTATCCTCTCTTTCAAATGAAGTGTTTAAGATATATACAAGTCACATCAAAAATGCTTATCAGGGGCGCCTGGGTGGCTCAGTCAGTTAAACGTCCGACTTCAGCTCAGGTCACGATCTCGCGGTCGGTGAGTTTGAGCCCTGCGTCGGGCTCTGGGCTGATGGCTTAGAGCCTGGAGCCTGTTGCAGATTCTGTGTCTCCCTCTCTCTCTGCCCCTCCCCAGTTCATGCTCTGTCTCTCTCTGTCCCAAAAATAAATAAACGTTAAAAAAATAAAAATAAAAAATGCTTATCAAATCTCCTGGCTTTTCTCCCCACTCTATTTGCTATCATAGTTGCAAGTGACTGTTGTCTATGCCTGGAGACCTGCATGGACTTATACCCACTCTGTCAGCTTGTGGTTGTCAGTCAGTGAATTCCTTTTCATTTCCACATGTTGACAGTGGAAATCTTTCTAAATACACACCCAATCATCTTGGTCTTTAGCTGGAACCCATCAATAGCTTGCCAAAAGCCTCAGAAGACATTTCATAGTAGTCAGCATGGCATCGTAGGTGACTCTAGAATATGTAGCATCATCTCGAAAGCCTTCACTCATTAGACTATCTTTTATTTAGTATACTCACATCACTTTCTCCATTATAATTTTCTGTTTGCTTGTTTGCCTCATTAGCTATATAGCCCTGTTGAAGAGAATGCATGTATCTTATTCTGGAATATGATTAAATACTTAGTGCTTATTATGGTATAATAAGCTTACATGGTATTAACTGATTTGAAAGAAAATTTGCAATTTTTTTCCTCAGTGTTTTTATTTTACATGATGAAGGGGAGCAAAATATTCTACCACAAAATGTGCCACTTTGACATGTGGATTATTTTGACTTGAAAACGATCAAGACTCAGCAGACTAAGGAGAAATTTTTCAGTTCTCCCTTAACTGCCTAAAAGAACTTAGAAAGAGAACCTATCCCAGGAAGACAGCTATTACCAGAGACCTATCTGCAGGACAGGACAAACATTTGTTCAGCAAACATTTGCTGTTCTCATCTTCCTGTGAATTGTCTTCCTCTTTGAAGTCTCAGATCCCTACCACTTTCATTAGCTAAGGAAGGTGTATGTTTCAATTGCCTGTCTGCCTTTGAGTCTCATATTTTCACGAGGCTTCTGTACTTTAAGAAATTAAATTTGTTTCTGTTAATCTGTCTGATGTCAATTTAAAGAGTTCAGACAAAGAACCTAGAAGGAAAGAAGGGTAAATTTTCCCTTCCCTATAATAACTTCAACAGAATGAGAAGATGCACAAAAATAAATGTGGAAGATAAAAACTATCTCAGGTCCATATCAATTATAGCACATTTATAAAATTCTGATTAAGATTGGAATGACTTTTTCAGGTGTCAAGAATATTATTTCCTTTACATTTGAGTATCAATAAATGAGACAGAGAAGTTGTAATTTTGAGGGTGTACATTGGCCAATGTGAAAACCTAATAAACACAAAATGAAAAAAATATCCAAAATTATACCCTGGGTCTATCTTTTTATTACATTGTATTTTTTTAATTGAGGTTTAATTTACATGCAATAAAATATGGAGATTTTAAGTGTATAAATCAGTGAGTTTTGAAAAATGGTTATATCCTGGTACTGGAGCATAGGGGCACTTGTACCCCAATGTTTATAGCAGCACTCACAACAATAGCCAAATTATGGAAAGAGTATAAATGTCCATCAACTGATGAATGGATAAAGAAATTGTGGTTTATATACACAATGGAGTACTATGTGGCAATGAGAAAGAATGAAATATGGCCCTTTGTAGCAACGTGGATGGAAATGGAGAGTGTTATGCTAAATGAAATAAGTCAGGCAGAGAAAGACAGATACCATATGTTTTCACTCATATGTGGATCCTGAGAAACTTAACAGAAACCCATGGGGAAGGGGAAGGAAAAAAAAAAGAGGTTAGAGTGGGAGAGAGCCAAAACATAAGAGACTCTTAAAAACTGAGAACAAACTGAGGATTGATGGGGAGTGGGAGGGAGGGAAGGGTGGGTGATGGGTATTGAGGAGGGCACCTGTTGGGATGAGCACTGGGTGTTGTATGGAAACCAATTTGACTATAAATTTCATAAATTAAAAAAGAAAGAGAAAGAAAGAAAGAAAGAAAGAAAGAAAGAAAGAAAGAAAGAAAATGCATATATCCTTATTATTAAAATATAGAAGCCTCTGGCAAAGAAAGTTGTGGTTTCTATAATACAGTTTAATTTGTCTGTTCTAGGGGAGCCTGGGTGGCTCAGTCGGTTGGACATCCGACTTCGGCTCAGGTCATGATCTCGCGGTCCGTGAGTTCGAGCCCCGCATCGGGCTCTGGGCTGACAGCTCAGAGCCTGGAGCCTGTTTTGGATTCTGTGTCTCCCTCTCTCTCTGACCGTCCCCTGCTCATCCTCTGTCTCTCTCTGTCTCAAAAATAAATATATTTTTAAAAAAATTTTAATTTGTCTGTTCTAGAAGTTCATATAAATTAAATTATAGAATATGTATGTTCTGTACCACTCTTTGCACATGTTCTTAATGCCACACAATAATTTTGACATCCTTTCATGCTATTGCATATGTCAAAACTTCACTTCTTACTATTGCTAGCTGTCATTCCATCGTTTATCCATACACCTATTTATGGAGATACCATTTGTTCCCGGTTGTAACTATTATAAATAAAACTGCTGTGAAAATTGGTGTACAAATGTTTGTGTGAACCTATGCTCACTCTTCCTCTTGGGTAAAAATCAGAGTTGAATTGTTGAGTCTTATGGTATGTGTATATTTTACTACATAAGAATGTATATTTCACTACATAAGAAAGTGCCAACTCTTTCTTGCAAAGGGATTATACCATGTTACTCTCTCAGCAGAAATATATGAGAGTTCTAGTTTCTCTATTTTCTCATCAACACTTTATAATGTCATTTTTCGTTTGTTTGTTTCTTAGCTCTTTCCATAATGAAGTGTTATCAGATGGTGGTTTTAATTCACTTTTCCCTGGTATTGTTGACTGATATTGTTGAGCATTTTTGATATGCTTATTGGCCATTTTTATATCATTTCTTCCAGTCCTCTGCCCATCTTTTATTGAGTGGTTTATTATTTTTGTTATTATTATTAACAGTACCGTGGTTATTTATATGTTCTAGATGAGTCATTTATCAAATATATGTATCAAATATTAGTAGTCTTAAATATAAACTTACCTTTTAATTTTCTTAAATATGACCATTGAAGAGTAAATTTTTTTAACATAAAATACCTGACTATATTTTATAAGTAGAATTATCAGAAATTCTAAGCCAATAGTGAGACTGATTACAAAACAAATTTTATATTGTTTTTTTGGACCAAAATATGACATAGATCTTCAACTTTTGTATGCCATTCATTATTATCATTATACTCTCAATTTTAGTTAGACTTAATATAGTAACAAATCACCTTGAATTTTATGACAAAAAATAACAGAATTGTAGAAAAAACTAAAACCAACTTCAAGTAATCAATTAAGATTTGGGATTTTCAAAGTTAGATGACCTATAAAGTTCAAATTTGTATTAAAATTATAATAGATCTGCTTCACTTTCTTTATATATTTTCTTGATAAATATCTGAGATTAATATAACACTGTGTTTGAACTATACTCAAATTTAATAAAATCACAAGGAAGAGAAAATACATGTACAGCACTATGATGTAAAAATTTCACATGTAAGTGGAACCATGTAGTTTAAACCTGCATTATTTGAGGGTCAACTATAATGAAATACATATGCTAACAAATGTCAATTTGATTAAATAAGAGAATAAAGAATTATTTAGAAGTTAAAAATAATAATCTTGATAAAGATTATAAATGTAGTTTATCCTAAACCTGTATTTTACATTTTGCATATAATACTAATGACCATCAAAAAATTTCACATAAAAACTGTAAACAACCTAAGTATGTTAATGTACCAAATAAATTTTGAAGTGACTAATTTTAGATAGACTTCATCATCTTTAAGGAGAGTAATGAGACAAAGAATACAGTTAAGCCATGTTTCATTCCTGGCACTCCATTAACCAGCTATATGGTCATGGGAGTCCTATAGCCTTCCTTGGTTCTTACTATTGTTAACTACAAAATAAAGGCAGAGATCCTCCGGAGACACATATGAGGATAGTCTTGGCAGTCACATTTTATAGAAAAATAGCTATTTTTTATATTCTACTATATCTGGATGTGTCATTAATTTCTGATATATAATGTACATGTTTAGATAATTCTTAACACTTAATATCTTGCAGATAATTATTAAAAATCCAAACATGTTTTCTAAATGGACCACTCCCTTGAATAGTAAGAGTTGGAAAATGAATATTATAAATGAAACTCACCCCTGGATCATGATTACACTCCAAGACAAATAGGCTTATGACATTAAAATATACCTTTTGATGAAAACAAAGTAAAAAATATACCCATAAAGCAATGTTTTAGAAAAGTAGACATATGCACAACTCATGGTGATTACATACATGCTCCCTTGCCAGAGACAGCTGCCTAAGATACATTTCAATATACTATACCCAATATTCATGCAAGAATATTTTGACTGGGGAAAGAGTATTTATGCCAATCTTCGAGTTTTCAGTCATTTGTTATAATTACGGGAAATATATGAGAGTTGCTGTATTATCTTTTTTCATACTTAAGTAGATATCCTCTAGGATTACCGTGAAGGACTCTTCTCTTCTTTGAAATTTGTTCACTTAGGAAGCTCAAGGAAGGAAGAACTCAAAGGCGGAGTGCACATACTTGAAATCAAAGGTGAGAGGAATCAAGAGAAATGTTTGCGCTGTGGGCTCATCAGGTCAAATCTATTTATTTAATAGAGACAATAAAATTCCCTAACATTATAAAATATATTAATATTAACTGCATATCCTCTATGATCTTCATGTCTGACCAGGCAGGCCTTGAAGTGCCTTTATTAGGCATTTTCTTAGTATTACCTCTTTCTTCTCTAACAATTGAGACAAACTTGGTGTATGACTTCAGTATAGAACAAGTAAAAATGGGGGTGGGGAGACTCTTCATTTGAAAAGATTTAGAGTAAAGGGGGAAGATATTTTAGTATTCGAAGCTAAAAGTTTCTCAACATAGGAACTGTTCATATAAAAATGACTGCTATAAAAGAGGTTGAAAATACTACCTATGGAAGGAGGACAAAGACTTTGAAAACTATCAAATGGAAAATCCTTTCTTGGAGATATTCCAACATTGTTGACAAGGCACATAGCAGCAATTAATTGTATGTAAATTGTTTTTTTTTTATGTAATAGTCTGAAAAGGAATTAGTTCATTTTATTATAGGCTCTAAAACACTTTTAAAATGCAATCAGTCTTTATTTCCATGTTGATAAATCCTAAAGACATTCATTAGGTAGTACTGACTGCAGGCTTTCCATGAAGTAAGGGTATGGAGTGAGTTTCAATATGCATATCGAGTGTGTCTGTAGTGAAGTGAAGAGTAAGTGGCAATTTGTAAAGTTGTATTTTGTGGATTCTGGGTTCTATCCCCTCCTTGGATTAATTGCTGACTTCATGGAGCAAAGTCTCTGTAAACATTAAAGTATAGCAAGTGATCCAGAGTCTTTACCAAGTTTTCTGCATACGTGACTTTTTTATTCAATGACTTAACTCAAAATATTGGCTCTGACTCTTCAATTCACCAGTTTCCTTTCCACTCTAATGGTTACTGATATCTGTCTGCATCTCTCTGCCAACATAAGCACTCTAGAGGAGTGGCAATAGTAGAGGAATAGTTAAATGCCTTTTGGTCAAGCAAAGCCTTTACCTCTTATTGCTCCTGAAGCACTTTATTCATTCCATGTATCATATTACTTAATTTTAAAATATTCTAGTCTATTGCTTATGGACATACCTTCTTTTTTCTCTAGAATGTGGTATTCTCAGGACAGAGACCATATCCTTTTAACACTGATATCATGCAACTTGGAACTCAGAAACACCTGAATAATTACATGTTCTGTTGAAGGGATACATGAATAAATACATACTTCTTTAGCGCAAGGAAGACAGAAGGCATACATACAGCTTCCCAGTCTTACTGGCTTATAAAATGAGCAAACATTTCTCTTCAGTCCATTGCTGATAGCTACAAAGGGCAACAGATGAGGGTAGAATGGTTATTTTAAGCCCTTCACTGTTTTCTATACTACACTTAGGCCCTCTGTGAAAAAGCATAATGCCATTTGGGTCATGATTTGTCTTTGAAGACACAGAAATTAGAAATAAGATACATCTTCTCTTCTGAGGACTGCACAAATACATTGGGTCTCCCAGGCATGTGGTGCTAGGAGAAGGACCAGTGTCATTACTGAAGCTAGGGGGAAGAAGAGTTCAGAAAGATATAGAACTAGAATTAGACAAGGGATAGTACAGGATGGTTATTGCATAAGCAGCTGTGATCTGTGCTGGGGAGAGGGGGACACAGGTGTCTCTATTTGCCTTGCTAACTTGTTTCTTGTCTCCACTCGTCACAGCTTGAGGGTAGGACTTGGGGAAAGGAAGGTGTGCTTCCATCCTACAAATATGTTTCAATAATGAAGAAGACTCAGGAAGAAAAGGAAAGAGTATGAAATTTAAATGAAATTGGTTAAAAAGGAAGACTTCTTTTTTTCCTCCTTTCCTTCTTTTCTTCCTCCTTTCTATCCATCTGTCAATGTATCTTTTTCTTCTATCATAAAGAACATTCTATATTTAAAAATTCAATGTAAGTTACTCACATTACATAACTATAAACAAAGGTGCAGTGGAATGTCAACTGCTAAATCTGTCCATTTACTTTAAAACAAACTTCATACCATCAACACTTAAGATCAAGTTAGGTATAAAAAAAAATAGTTACAGAGACGGAGGGAGGCAAACCATAAGAGACTCTTAAATACAGAAAATAAACTGAGGGTGGATGGGGGGGGTGGGGGAGAGGGGAAAATGGGTGATGGGCACAGAGGAGGGCACATGTTGGGATGAGCACTGGGTGTTTTATGTAAACGATGAATCATGGGAATCTACCCCCAAAACCAAAAGCATACTGTACACACTATATGTTAGCCAACTTGACAATAAATTATATTTTAAAAAAATTAGGTTAAGTATTGTTATATAGAAAAAAAGATGGTCAGTGTGTTTTAACCAATTATTTGAAACATTTCCCTAAATGACAAATGGTGGGAACATGGCATGGAATCAAATTTCTAAGGATAGCTTTTCAGCTAATGATTTGTTTGAAAAACCTAAATTGATGGTCAACCCAAAATAAAAAAAAGAGACCCCAGTTTATATCACCACCGGTTTGTCTTCCCTTCATTCGGTAAATGATGGCCTAAGTTTGAATAATTGATCTTTATTGATTTACAATAAAATAGCAACATGTCCCAACATCATAAAAGATTTATATTTTTATTCAGTGTTTATGTTGATATCTTAAGTAGCAAGCACATCACACTTCCCTATGTAGTGACAAGACCAAATGCGCTTTGGCAGAGCTTCAGTATAAAAATTAGAAGGTGTTGATTTCATTACCACTTTGGCAATACATTTGAAAGAGTGTTAATGACTATTAATGGCCTAGTCCTCAGCCAGAAGAATGCCTGAAGTCAGTGAAAGTGGCATTTTATCTGCTCTTAAATATTAAAAACAGAGAGCCTCCTCCAGTTGCATTTGTAAGTGCCTTTCCTGCTCTACAAATAATCACATCCCCCACTTAACTGAGCTTTTAAATATGTTTAAATTCAAGGCAAACCCAACTTCTCCACTCTGGAGGTTTTGCCCCCTTCCTTTTCTTTATAACTAGCACATTTGGCTCTTGTCTAAAAAGTTGAAGGTGAATGAAAACAAAATTATTTTTAAAAGGAACTTTTGTATCATTTCAACTTTGCAATATAGAAACTCCATTGTTTTAGGTTTAACAAAGGAAGAGTTACTTATTTCCTGTTCTTGTTTATTTTTGGAGACAGAGATGAGTCCAAACAATCTTATGATGGAATGCACAATGAACCAATCCATGTTTATGAAGCCCACATGTTTTCAGGACTTTTTTTTCCCTCAAGTAAGTTTGGATTTTTTGTGTTTTGTGGTTTTGTTTTGTTTTGGTTTGGTTTTTTTGGTCCCTAGAGGGTCCTAAATCAACAAGTTATTAGATGAGGAATGGAAGCTTCTGTTGCAGAAAACACAACTGCAGCTAGACAACAGAAAACAGATGCCAATTATTTGCCAATGGCTGCTGGAAAACAAAACATTTTATGACATTTACTTTGCCTTAGCAGAACTGCTGCTGATGCCAAAGAAATATAAACTGGTCAAATTACCAGCAGCCGGTTTTAAAATGTGGGGTATTATGATTTGGAATCTTGCTCTGCATTTGGCCACTCTGTGACCTACATATTTCTTTAAACAATGCTTCTATAGGCAACCTGATATCTTAACATATATGTAAAAAGAATATGTGTAATTGATATGTATACTTAAATATTCAATATATTTCAATGTTTTATCTCTTTGCCTCTTAATTCTGCTAGTTTTTTTATAGAGGGATACAAATAATTTTTGATGTTTGCTACTTGACAGTGACTTCCTTGACACACATTTTTATTTCATGTAACAAAAGCTTCAAATTAAACATCTTTCTTACATTGAATCCAGCTGAATTATTCATTGTTAATGTGATGTCACAAGCAATGTTTAAGTATTTTTCCTCCAGTAGTTAACAGAGACTTAATTTAGTCACAAGCAATATCCATCTAGCAACACAAGAATATAGAATTTCCATGAATATTTTTAAATGAAATGCCTTACTTTTGAGACACATTTCTGAAGAAATATCTCGGGCCAACTTCACTGAAACGAGCAGTTATGTCAAATAAATTTCTACTTTTATCAGCATGAGACTGTGCTGTGCTAAAGATCTGAATTTGTAAATAAAATCTTTTGGAAAATCTTATGTAATAAAAAAGTACCTAGTTCTCCCTCTCCTTCTCTTCGTAGTGATTTGAGCTTTCTTTCAGGGTGTGAAGAAAATCAATTAATGCATTTTTCTTGATAGTATAGAGTTACCACAAGTAATAGTGTTAAATCTGTCATAAGAGTCTACAATGCCTCAAGAAATGTCTTGGGTGACTAAGAATTTAGCTAAATTAGGGATAGCACTTGTATATATGTTGAAAATGTAAGCTGAAAAGTGATCATCAAACTTATTTAAGGAATGCCATGCTTCTCAGTTTTTAATATGCCCACAGATCACCAGGGATCTTGTCATATTCAGATTCTGATTCAATCGTTTCACAAAGGGGTCAGAGATTCTGCACTTCTGCAAGATCCCTTATGATACTTTCAAAGCAGCTGGTCAGTGGACGACACATCTAGAGGTAAGATTGAAGATGACTTGAGGTGGGGGGCATTCTTTTTAATGTTTTTTTTTTTAATTTTCTGAAATATTCACAACCAATCTCAATTTCAAGGTAACTGGCTAACTTGTAGTCAGGACTCGGCGAACACAGGTTCAGCCCATCTCATGAGTAATAATTACTATCAACTTCCTGATTCCAGTGGAATGTGTGCACAATGAATGGGACTATGTAGGACATGCACCTTCTCCTTATTAGAGTCAATAATAATACTAAGACCTTCCATGGAGTGAGTGTGTGTGAGCACATGCATACAATTTTGGAGACAGAGTGAGAGAGAGAATTTGAAGCCAGACACAGATGAATACAAGATTATGTCATGATTAGGGGGGGAAAAAGAGGAACATATATTGCTTTCTGAGGTACGACCCAAAGAGGCAGTGCATCCAGTTCCCATTAGCTTGTCTTTCTCACTCAGACATCAATCACACTGAACATCTGTATAATCATCATAGCAAAGGAAAAGGAAATCTAGTCTCATTTATTTTTACTCCCAATTCCCTGAACAACAGAATCTATAAAGGGACATGGATTCTAGGTAATATTTTAAAAACTTTAATGCACTTTCATTTCACCTACATTTAGCTATGTAATGGGAAGCCCATCTCCCCTTATTTTACTCCATCTTCAGTCAGAAGAAACCTTCCTATCATATCAAAACCACAGGAGGGGCACCTGGGCAGCTCAGGTGGTTAAGTGGCTGACTTCAGTTCAGGTCATGATCTCATGGTTCATGAGTTCGAGCCCCAAATTGGGCTTTGTGCTGACAGAGCCTGGGCCAGCCTCGAGTTCTGTGTTCCCCTCTCTCTCTGCTCTTCCCCCAATCACACTGTGTCTCTGAAAAATAAATAAATGTTTAAAACACACACACACACACACACACACACACACACAGAAGACCATTCCATAAAGTATGAGTATCCTGCATTACATTCTCTGAGCCCCTATTCTACTGCTATCACATTCCCCAAAGAGTGGGGATAAATTGATGGCTATTCCCTCAGGAGATGAGAATTTGGACAGATTGCCTAGCAAGGAAGTAGCTGGCAGGATGTTATAACCATTTAAGAGGGAAAAAACATTTTGTATCCTTTTGGAAGATTTGGGACTCATGGCCACATTGGATGAAAGGATTCTGAATCACACTCCTCCCACCCCACCTCGTGGTGCTAACTACCAATGATCCTTCCACAGATATATTTCTCTGCCTTCTACACATTTGTGCTCAGCCTGATCTCATGACCACATTCCTAGAGTGTTACAATTGTCTTCTAACAGGTCTGCCTCTCTCGAGTTTTCATAAACTCAAAGAACAACATCTCATTAGTCCCCTCATGCTGTTGTCTGTTTAATAGCTTTCATTGACTCCATTTAGCTACAAGAATAAGTCTGACTTCTACACTCTGTCATGCAAAGTTGTTAACAAAATATATTTACATCATCTTTTGAATTTTCAAAAAGTTGGCCTCTCTCATGTCCCAAACAATCCATGCTTACCATCATGTCTGCTTACATTTTACTGACTTTCCAACCATTTATCTATAATCTAACCACTTGTCCATTAACATTTCCTTGAAGGCTTATGACCATTCTCATCCTTACTGATTCCTTCCACAGCTATTATTACTACTCATTTTGTTACTTCTTCCTATGCTCTCTTCTGGGCTTTTTTTTTCCGTTGCTATTACTTGCATTTTAAATGCTATGTTATATATAGGACCTTAGTGCCCATATCTCTATAATGCTTAGGAGGGTAGACATTGGAGTCAGTCTGAATTTGAGTCTTAGTGAGTGAATGCTAATTCACAATGCTAATTCATTGTGAATCAGGGATGAAAACATCCTGTTTTTCAGTATTATTGTGGGGTTTCAAAGATAATAAATGTCAAGCACCTAGAACAATCCCTGACATATAGTTTTATTCTCAAAAATGACATAGAGCTTTTATCAAATGCTGATATTAAAAGGCAGTAAGCTATGACACACATATCCATCACAGTACATAGAAGAATATGCTGTATAGAGTGAATATACAAAAGGTTTCTTTCCTTTGATTTGGTTGAACTTTTCTGGATTAAATGTTAACTTGTAACTAAGGAAATTATGTGATAGAAATCCTGCCCAATTTATTATGCATCTCTTGTTGATGGAAAGCAATTCCTCTATGGCCATATGTAACCTGTACATGGCTCTGTGCCTTTGAGATACTATAATTTGTTTGACATGCTTATACCTTTCATGGTGGGTCATCATTAGTACACACAATAGAGGATGGCTTTAGCAAAATTGTAGACTACAATCAGAAGAAATTTTAAAAACTGGCCTTGCAAATCACTTTGTCCTCATGAAATAAAAAAATAAAAAAATAAAAAACTCGTAGGTTTGACCTAACTGTCATCATGAATAAACTAATCAAAGGCCTTCAGGAGGTGAATATAATGTATCCATAAGTATGGCACAAAATTTGGCCCATGGCAGATATTAAATTGTTATTGAATGAGTGAGTGAAGGACTAAACGCAAGACATACTACTAATTAAATTCTTGTGGATCTCAAGTAGTAGATTTGCCTTCCTATTATTGTTGAAGAATTTCTAATTTAAAATTGACCAAAAAAAGTTAAATGTCTTAATTAATACACTTACTCATAAATTATCTAAATACTTACAATACCATCAGATGTTAGTGTATGTGTTAATGTAGTGATAGGGAAATTGATAAGTATGAATATCTGCCATCAGAAATTGTTTAGCAGTGGTAGTAGTATGCTCCCATCACTGAGCTAAGTGCATTTTTTTATTTTTTCCCCCATTGTTTCGATTTTTTTTAATTTTTCTTAAATTATTTTTTAATTTACATCCAAATTAGCATACAGTGCAAAAATGATTTCAAGAGTAGATTCCTTAATGCCCCTTACCCATTTAGCCCATACCCCCTCCCACAGCCCCTCCAGTAACCCTCTGTTTCTTCTCCATATTTAGGAGTCTCTTATGCTATGTCCCACTCCCTGTTTTTATATTATTTTTGTTTCCCTTCCCTTATGTTCATCTGTTTTGTCTCTTAAAGTCCTCATATGACTGAAGTAATATGATTTTTGTCTTTCTCTGACTGACTAATTTCACGTAGCATAATATCCTCCAGTTCCATCCATGTAGTCGCAAATGGCAAGATTTCATTCTTTTTGATTGCCAAATAATACTCCATTGTGCCATTTTGTCTGTGTGTGTGTGTGTGTCTGCGCGTGGGTATATATATATATATATATATATATATATATATATTTATTTATATACCACATCTTCTTTATCCATTCATCCATCTAAGGACATTTGGGCTCTTTCCATACTTTGACTATTGTTAATACTGTTGCTATAAACATTGGTGTGCGTGTGTCCCTTTGAAACAGCACACCGGTATCTCTTGGATAAATACCTATTTTTAATTCTTTGAGGAACCTCCATACTGTTTTCCAGAGTGGCTGCACCAGCTTGCATTGCCACCAACAATGCAAAAGAGATCCTCTTTCTCCGCAAGCTCGCCAACATCTGTTGTTGCCTGAGTTGTTCATGTTAGCCATTCTGACAGGTGTGAGGTGGTATCTCCTTATGGTTTCGATTTGCATTTCCCTGATGATGAGTGATGTTAGATATCTTTTCATGTGTCCTTTAGCCATCTGGATGTCTTCTTTGGAAAAGTGTCTATTCATGTCTTTTGCCCATTTCTTCACTGGATTATTTGTTTGTTGGGTGTTGAGTTTGGTAAGTTCATCATAGATTTTGGATACTAACCGTTTATCTGATATGTCATTTGCAAATATCTTCTCCCATTCTGTCGGTTGCCTTTTAGTTTTGCTGATTGTTTCCTTCGCTGTGCAGAAGCTTTTTGTTTTGATGAGGTCCCAGTAGTTCATGTTTGCTTTTGTTTCCCTTGCCTCCAGAGACGTGTTGAGTAAGAAATTGCTGCGGGCAAGATCAAAGAGGTTTTTGCCTGCTTTCTCCTCGAGGATTTTGATGCCTTCCTGTCTTACATTGAGGTCTTTCATCCACTTTGAGTTTATTTTTGTGTATGCTGTAAGAAAGTGGTCCAGGTTCATTCTTCTGCATGTCGCTGTCCAGTTTTCCCAGCACCACTTGCTGAAGAGACTGCCCTTATTCCATTGGATATTCGTTCCTGCTTTGCCAAAGATTAGTTGGCCATACGTTTGTGGGTCCATTTCTGGGTTCTCTATTCTGTTCCACTGATCTGAGTGTCTGTTCTTGTGCCAGTACCATACTGTCTTGATGATTACAGCTTTGTAGTATAGCTTGAAGTCTGGGATTGTGATGCCTCCAGCTTTGGTTTTCTTTTTCAAGATTGCTTTGGCTATTCAGGGTCTTTGCTGGTTCCATACAAATTTTAGGATTGTTTGTTCTAGCTCTGTGAAGAATGCTGGTGTTACTTTGATAGGGATCGCATTGAATATGTAGATTGCTTTGGGTAGTATCGACATTTTCACAATATTTGTTCTTCCTATCCAGGGGCATGGAATCTTTCTCCATTTCTTTGTGTCTTCTTCAATTTCTTTCATAAGCTTTCTATAGTTTTCAGTGTATAGATTTTTCACCTCTTTGGTTAGATTTATTCCTAGGTATTTTACAGTTTTTGGTGCAACTGTAAATGGGATCGATTCCTTGATTTCTCTTTCTGTTGCTTCATTCTTGGTGAATAGGAAGGCAACCGATTTCTGTGCATTGATTTTATATCCTGAAACTTTGCTGAATTCATGGATCAGTTCTAGCAGTTTTTTGGTGGAATCTTTTGAGTTTTCCATATAGAGTATCATGTCATCTGCGAAGAGTCAAACTTTGACCTCCTCCTGGCCTATTTGGATGCCTTTTATTTCTTTGTGATGTCAGATTGCAGAGGCTAATACTTCCAATACTATGTTGAATAACAGTGGTGACAGTGGACATCCTTGTCTTGTTCCTGACCTTAGGGGGAAAGCTCTCAGTTTTTCCCCATTGAGGATGATATTAGCATTGGGTCGCTCATATATGGCTTTTATGATCTTGAGGTATGATCCTTCTATCCCTACTTTCTTGAGGGTTTTTTATCAAGAAAGGATGCTGTATTTTGTCAAACGCTTTGTCTGCATCTGTTGAGAAGATCATGAGGTTCTTGTCCTTTCGTTTATTGACGTGATGAATCACATTAATTTTTTTGTGGATATTGAACCAGCCCTGCATCCCAGGTATAAATCCCACTTGGTCGTGGTGAATAATTTTTTTAATGTATTGTTGGATCCGGTTGGCTAATATTTTGTTGAGGATTTTTGCATCCATGTTCATCAGGGAAATTTGTCTAAAGTTCTCCTTTTTCGTGGGGTCTCTGTCTGATTTTGGAATTAGGGTAATGCTGGCCTCATAGAAACAGTCTGGAAGTTTTCCTTCCGTTTCTATTTTTTGGAACAGTTTCAAGAGAATAGGTGTCAACGCTTCCTTCAACATTTGGTAGAATTCCCCTGGAAAGCCATCTGGCCCTGGACTCTTGTTTTTTGTCATATTTTTTATTACTAATTCGATTTCCTTACTGGTTATGGGTCGGTTCAAATTTTCTATTTCTTCCTGGTTCAGTTTTGGTAGTGTATATGTTTGTAGGAATTTGTCCATTTCTTCCAGATGGCCCATTTATTGGCATATAATTGCTCATAATATTCTCTTGTTATTTATATTATTTCTGCTTGTTGGTTGTGATCTCTTCTCTTTCATTATTGATATTATTTATTTGGGTCCTTTCCTTTTCTTTTTGATCAAACTGGCTAGTGGTTTATCAATTTTGTTAATTCTTTCAAAGAGCTAAATGTATTTTTTAAAGACAAGATTCATGAAGTGATTTGATTTTAATACTAGATCTCATGATTTATGTATTGTTGATAATAATTAATTTGGCCTCATCAAATTCTTATACATCTTGGCCATTAATTATGGAGCAGAATTTCATGATGGGGCTGTTAATTTAATTGAAGACTTATGATTTCTACTACGTGTAGTTTTCAATACCATTGGTTGTAGAACACTTGCAAAGTGCTAGAGTCTTTATGGAAAATTATGGATCTGAAAATACCTTCTAAATACTTTCTTTGACTTTCTCATGAAGATACATTGTGAAAGATCTGGGAGTAAGAACATGTTCTTGACATCTGTAAACATCTAAACAAATTAACCTGCCCAGTGGAACTGATGGATATCTGTGCTCAAAGCATCCACTTGCCTCAGGACTAAGTATTTTGGGGAAGGTTTTCAACACATATCTGGACAATTTTTCTATGGAATGTTTGAAGCTATTCTTTATTCCTTTTTAGTCAAGTAGAATGTCATTTAGCTCAAATTGTGTACCTGAAGCAGTCTCCCTTCCTCTGTTTATTTCATTAAGATGTATGTTGATTTATGATCAGCACTATTTTCTTAAGACAGACATTAATCATAAAATTTTGGTAAATTTATTCCATCAGGGATGAGTCCAATTTCATCATTCTGAAAATCTAGAGTGGACAGTACAATAATCATCAACATCAGTAAGACTTTTATTTAATTTTTTAAATTAACATGTATACAACTTAAAGAACAATGTTTTATATTCCTACCATGCCTAATTATTTAAATTGTTAATAATTATGCATGCATTCATATTAATAAAACTACCATTTACTGCAAAATAAAGTGTATGAGGGATATTATATTGACAACTGGAACAGTTAGTACTAATTTCAAACCAATATTTTGTCTATTTTTGAAACACTGATATTTTATAATGTTATGTTGATTCAAGACCACATATCAGCCATGGAGTAATCATAGTCATGGAATTATTATTTTAACTTTCGAAAGTATGGGAAGATGTTAAATGGGGCATAATGATTTTGTAAAATTTGACTTAAAGTTGAAGGTTATGTGTGAAAGTGATTCCATTTAAAAAGAGGATTTGTAGTTTTTTTTACCCAATATCTTCCTTTTGACAGATTTTCTTTTCTCTGAAAAAAAAATTATATAGGACTGTGTGCTATTTGAAGGAGAGAATGGGAAGGTTTGTTATCTCTGTTCTATGGTAAAAAACAAAAAAACAAACAAAAAAAACCAAAAAACAAAAAACAAAAACCCCTCATTCCTCAAACAGCCAATTATCAAATCACATTTCAGGATAACAAAATCAAGAAGAATGTTGTGATAAGTGAAATTTAAATTAAGAATATGGTTATCTGAATTGATTATACATAACTACCACTAATGTGTGTAAAAATGATTTCTCCCTTATTGTGAATAGACTCTGGAACCATTTAATTTTTCTCCTAGTCAGGACTTCATGTATCTGTATCTTATCAACACTGGAAACTCCTTTTAAATAAATTTTTAATTTATATAGATGTATAATGATTATACAAGTGAATGTTCAGATTATGATATATTCTAATCTACAATAGGAAAAGTAAATAGAAATTCTTCAAGTAGTGTTTGGATTACACATCCATCATTAGAGCTAATATTTTAAATAAAATATCCTATAACCATTAAGCTTATTATAAGCCTGAATAAACATATTTAATAAGTTTGACAATCACAAAATGTCCTAAATTGAATGGATATTTTAAATGTAAGCATTCTAATGTCATTCCTATTAAAAGTCTGCCTCATTAAAGATTTCTTCTTTTGATCTTATGCACTTTTATTCTGCGTCTTCCTCTTGTTGAATTTTATTTGTAATATAGATTCCAATTACTTGTTTTCCTAAATACATCATTAGATTTCTAATAGTAAGGTTAACACACTTCATTAATAAGTTTTTTCAAGCATCCAATATATTATATTTTGACTTAATGCATATTTTAACCACCATCTAAATAAAACTTGCTCTGATTTTCTCTGGCAGAATTACTTGAAGAAATAATAGCTAAAAACATGCAAAATTTGATAAACAAACATTCATCCATATACACTAAGATCCTCAAACTCCACAAAAATACAAAGAGATTTACATGTAGACACATCACAAGAGTTAAATGTTGAAAGCCAAAACCAAAAGGAGAATCTTCAAAACAATGAAACTAAAAGCTACCCAGAAAGTGAAAGAAGAATGTAACAAAATTAATAGCTGACTTCTCATTAGAATTGGAGGCCAGAAAGCAATGAGATGACATATCAATATAGATAAAGAAAATTAAGATATCAACCAATAATTTTATAACTAGCAAAATTATGCTTCAAAAACAAGGAAAAAAATGATTGCCAACTCTCCCCCCAACAAGGTCTAAATCTAACTGAAATTTATAGGAAAATGTATCCAGTAACAGGACATACATTCCTTTTGAGAGTAAATGTAAAATCCTCTATGATAAATCATATGCTAGGTCATTCCATAGAAATCAGTAACTTCAAAAGAGATGAAAATGAATATGTTCTTAAACACAAAGAAGTTAAATTAGAAACCAATAACAAACAAAAAAAAGAGAGAGAGAGAGAGAGAGAGAGAGAGAAATTCCAAACTTTGGAAAATAAATTATACACTTCTCAGTAACCTATGAGTCAAAGAAGAATTCATAACAAGAAAAATAAGACAATATTTTGAACTCATTGAAAATGAAATTTCACATATATAAAAAAATCAGTAATGTAGCTAATGGTGTATTTAGGGGAAATTTTTAGATTTAAATGCCTATATTAGAAAATATAACTTTAAATCAATAACTTTCTACCTTTAAGAAGATAGTAAAGGAAAAAAAAACTAAAAGGAAGTGGAATGAAAGAAATAATAAATATTAGCACAGAAATTAGTGAAATAGAGAGAAAAAATCGTTACAGAAAATCAATGAAACTGAAAGCTGGTTCTTGGGAAAATTTTAAAAGAATGATAAAACTTTGTTGAGATGGGCCAAAAAAAAGAGAGAGAGAGAGACACAAATTATTAAAATCAGAAATGGAAAAGGGCATATATAACTATGAATCTTACGAAAATGAAAAGGATTATAAAGAAATATGAACAACTTAATGCTCAAAAAGGAGACAACTTAAATGAAATATACAAAGTCCTAGAAGGAAATAAATTATTTAAATAAATAAAAGAATAAATGAAAAATCTGAATGAACCTATAGCAAGTAAAGAAGTTAAACTGGTACTTAAAATATACCCAACAAAGAAAAACTCAGGCACAGTTAATTTTACAGATAAATTCTATCATATACCTAAAATAACAGAAATAAATTATCCCCAAACTCGTACAAAATTCACACTCCAAAATGCTTCTCAACTCATTCTGTGAGACCAACATTAGCCCAGTACTAAAGCCAGATAAATATATGACAACAGAAGAAAAATAGTATCAATGTTTCTCACGAATATTGACAAAAAATCAAAATATTTGCAATACACAATTAAATAGTGTATAAAAATATACATCATGACCAAGTCTAACTTATCTCAGGAATATAAGATTAGTGCAATGTTTAAAAATCAATTAATAGAGGGGTGGCTCAGTTGGTTAAGCATTTGACTTCAGGTCATGACCTTGCAGTTCATCAGTTCGAGCACTTCATCAGGCTGTGTTGACAGCTTGGAGACTGGAGCCGCTTCAGATTCTGTGCCTCCCTTTCTCTCTGTCCCTCCCCTGCTCACACTTTGTCTTTCTTTCCCAAAAATAAAATAAACACGTTAAAAATTTTTTAAATAAAAAATAAAAACCAATTAATAGAATATAATATTCATATATTAAGAGACAAACCCCCTAGGGTTATCTCAACAAATAGACAAAATGTTTTAACATATCTAACACCCACTTGTGATATTAAAAATCTCTCAAAAATCTAGGAATAAGTATAAGATTTGATAAAGAATTTTGATAAAGAATAAGTATAAAAAACCTACAACCAACATTATATTTAATGCTTAATGAGTAAATGTTTTTTCATTAAGCTTAGGAATAAGACAGCATTTCTGTTATTGTCACTCTTATTTAATAACATACTAGTGCAAAAAGGCAAGAATCAGAAATAAGCATCTAGCACAGAATGGAAGAAATAAAACTGTCTTGATTTGTAAACAACATGATCCTACAGGTAGAAAATTTTAGAGAATTCTTTAAAAAAAACTAATGGGGGGAGGGAGCCAAGATGGTGGAACATGGAAGCTTTTTGTGTGTCTCACATCCATGAAATACAGCCAGACCAACACTAAACCATCCTACACACCTAGAAAACCAATTGGAAGATTAACACAACAATCTGCACAACCCGAACCACAGAATTCTGTGGGTACACAACACAAAGAGCTGAACTTGGGGAGCAAGAAGCCCCGAAACGGAGACTGGGGGCAGCGGGGGGGGGGAGAATACGGGAAAAGTACCCCTCCCCAAAAGCAGCTGGAGAGAAAGTGGAAAATTGGAAACAGCCGTAGGGACTAAACTAAAAAGGGAGAAAGAGAGGGTTTAAATTCCATTAAGACTGTAAACAAGGGGAGCTCAAAGGCTGCAACCCCGCAGCTCAATACCTGGCGGTGCTCTGGTGGGAAAGGTGAATCCCCAGGAACAGAGTGGGGTCCTGGAGGTTCTCTGGCCACACGGGGAAAAGCGGTTCAACTGCTGGAAGGACATTTGGTAGAGACTATTGAAGACACCTGGTCCCAGCAGTCCCTGGAAGGTAGCCACATTTGCTGGTGCTGGGGCCAGGTTGTTGAGGGTGAAGCCTGGTGCCAGATGTGTGTTGCAATTTTCCATGTACCCTGAAACACTGAGGCTACACTGTCTCACAATTTTTTGGGGGGGCAGGCTGGCACCTGGCAGCAGTCTAGGGGCACCTGCCACAGCAGGGTCCAGTGGGCGTTCCTGGGTGCAGCCGACATTCAGCCATTGCTCATTCAGCCACTGCTCGGTGAGACCCTCCTGCAGAGGGGTGGAGTGGGTCAAAGCCGCAGTCCTTTGGAATTAAGGGGCTGGGGAAAACAGCCGCATCTGAGACAAAACTTGGGAGAGAGGTACTGCCTGGGGTCTGGTCACGGAGAGTGGAAAAGCAGGGAATGGACGAGACCTGAAGACGGAGGACCGGTGCACAACTGTGGATCCAGGAGAACAGACTGGGTGGCTGGGTGGTGCCATTTTTCACCACTCCTGCGCATGCGCACCAGTGACCACTGCAACAATCCACCCCAGTAGGCTAGCAGCGCCATCTTGGGGAGAGTGGAGCTGTTACATTGAGCCCTGCCCAACTGGGCCAACTATGCTCTTCAAGAACACAAACCTCACTGCCAGCTAAATTTAAGGACTATAAAGACCTACATGGACTGACCTCTAGGGGAAAATGAAACAATTCCAGACCTACTTCAATTTGTTAGCAGGTTCATCTCTTCAATTTTTTTTCTCTCCCTTTTTACTTTTTATCTTTTATAATTCTTTTTCTTGAATACAGAAAGAGAAAAAAACTCATTTTTATTTTCAATTTTTATTAAAAATATCTGTCTTCAATTTTTATTACTATATTTTTTTGCGTAAATTTTTTCAAATTCTACTTTATTCCATCGTTTTATTTTAGTCTACTTCACTGTACTCACCTTTTCAAGTTTTCAAACAATTTCCTTTTTTTCTTTTTTTTTCTTTCATTTGTTTTCTTTTTCTTGCATGCAGAAAAACTTCATTTTTACTTTCAATTTCTATCAAAAATATTTTTATTTAATTTTTATTACTACATTTTTTTTTTGCTTTTATGTAAATTTTTTCAAATTCTATCTTACTCCCATCATTTTATTTCAGTCTTCTACAGTGTATTCACTTTTTCAAATTTTCAAATGATTTATTTCTTGTCTTTTCTTTTTTTCTTTTTTCTCTTTTTCATTTATTTTCTTTTTTCTTAAAAACAGAAAATGAAGAAATTCATATTTCTTATAAATTTTTATTTAAAATATTTTTCTATAATTTTTTCTACTATATTCTCTACTTCTGTGTATTTTAGTCTACTTTAGTGTATTCATTTTTCAAATTCTCGAACGATTCCTTTTTCTCTCTCTCCCCCCCTTTGTGTTTCTCTAATCTTTCAAACCACTTTCTACACCCAGACAAAAACACACCTAGGATCTAGCATTATCTATCCTATTTTCGTGTGTGTGTGTGTGTGTTTTTAATTTTTATATTTTTTATTTTTTTTAATTTCAACTTTTCTACCTCTTTAATTCCTTTTCTCCCTTCAAAATGACAAAACGAAGGAATTCACCCAAAAAGAAAGAGCACGAAAAAACGACAGCCAGGGATTTAACCAATACAGACACAAGCAAGATGTCTGAACCAGAATTTAGAATCACGATAATAAGAATACTAGCTGGAGACGAAAATAGATTAGAAACCCTTTCTGCAGAGATAGAAGTAAAAAATAGCCAAAATGAAATTAAAAATGCTATAACTGAGCTGCAATCACGGATGGATGCAGCGGCGGCAAGCTTGGACGAGACAGAACAGAGAATCAGCAATATAGAGGACAAACTTATAGAGAATAACGAAGCAGAAAGAAAGAGGGAGATTAAGGCAAAGGAGCATGATTTAAGAATTAGAGAAATCAGTGACTCATTAAAAAGGAACAACATCAGAATCATAGGGGTCCCAGAGGAGGAAGAGAGAGAAATAGGGGTAGAAGGGTTATGTGAGCAAATCATAGTGGAAAATTTTCAAACCTGGGGAAAGACACAGACATCAAAATCCAGGAAGCATAGAGCACTCCCATTAGATTCAACAAAAACCGACCATCAACAAGGCATATCAGAGTCAAATTCACAAAATAGTCAGGCAAGGAGAGACTCATGAAAGCAACAAGGGAAAAAAAGTCCCGAACCTACAAGGGAAGACAGATCAGGTTTGCAGGAGACCTATCCACAGAAACTTGGCAGGCCAGAATGGAGCGGCAGGATATAGTCCATGTGCTGAATCAGAAAAATATGCAGCCAATAATTCTTTATCCAGCAAGGCTGTCATTCAAAATAGAAGGAGAGATAAAAAGTTTCCCAGACAAACAAAAATTAAAGGAGTTTGTGACCACTAAACCAGCCCTGCAAGAAATTTTAAGGGGGACTCTCTGAGGGGAGAAAAGATTAAATAAATAAATAATAAATAAATAAATAAATACCAAAAGAAACAAAGATTAGAAAGGACAAGAGAACACCACCAGAAACTCCAACTCCACAAGATTCATAATGGCAACAAATTCATATCTTTCAGTATTCACTCTAAATGTCAGTGGACTCAATGCTCCAATGAAAAGACATAGGGTAACAGAATGGATAAGAAAACAAGACCCATCTATATGCTGTTTACAAGAGACCCACTTTAGACCTAAAGACACCTCCAGCTTGAAAATAAGGGGATGGAGAACCATCTATCATGCTAATGGTCAACAAAAGAAAGCCGGAGTAGCTATACTTATATCAGACAATCTAGACTTTCAAATAAAGAGTGTATCAAGAGATGCAGAAGGGCATTATATCAAAATCAAGGTAGTCATATCTATAGTCATAGCTATAGTCCAAGAAGACCTAACAATTGTAAACATTTATGTGCCAAATGTGCAAGCACCCAAGTATATAACTCAATCACAAACATAAAGAAACTTGTTGATAGTAATACCATAATAGTATGAGACTTCAACACCCCACTTAAAGCAATGGACAGATCATCTAATCAAAAAATCAACAAGGAAACAATGGCTTTGAATGACACATTGGACCCAATGGACTTAACAGTTATATTCAGAACATTTCATCCTAAAGCAGCAGAATGTACATTCTTCTCCAGTGCACATGGAACGTTCTCCAGAATAGACCATATACTGGAACACAAATCAGCCCTAAGTACAAAAAGATCAAGATCATACCATGCATATTTTCAGACCACAATGCTATGAAACTCGAAATCAACCACAAGAAAAAATTTGGAAAGGTAACAAATACTTGGAGACTGAAGAACATCCTACTAAAGAATGAATGGGCTAACCAAGCAGTTAAAGAAGAAATTAAAAAATATATGGAAGTCAATGAAAATGATAACACCACAACCCAAAACCTCTGGAACACAGCAAAGGCGGTCATAAGAGGAAAGTATATAGCAATCCAGGCCTTCCTAAAGAAGGAAGATCTCAGATACACAACCTAACCTTATGCCTTAAGGAACTGGAAAAAGAACAGAAAAAAAAAAAAAAAAAAAAAAAAAAAACCCAAACCAGCAGAACACAGGAAATGATAAAGATTAGAGCAGAAATTAATGCTATCCAAACCAAAAAAAACCAAAAACAAACAAACAAACAAACAAAAAAACCAGCAGAACAGATCAATGAAGCCAGAAGCTGGTTCTTTGAAAAAATTAACAAAATTGATAAACCACTAGCCAGTTTGATCAAAAAGAAAAGGAAAGGACCCAAATAAATAATATCAATAATGAAAGAGAAGAGATCACAACCAACAAGCAGAAATAATATAAATAACAAGAGAATATTATGAGCAATTATATGCCAATAAATGGGCCATCTGGAAGAAATGGACAAATTCCTACAAACATATACACTACCAAAACTGAACCAGGAAGAAATAGAAAATTTGAACCGACCCATAACCAGTAAGGAAATCGAATTAGTAATAAAAAATATGACAAAAAACAAGAGTCCAGGGCCAGATGGCTTTCCAGGGGAATTCTACCAAATGTTGAAGGAAGCGTTGACACCTATTCTCTTGAAACTGTTCCAAAAAATAGAAACGGAAGGAAAACTTCCAGACTGTTTCTATGAGGCCAGCATTACCCTAATTCCAAAATCAGACAGAGACCCCACGAAAAAGGAGAACTTTAGACAAATTTCCCTGATGAACATGGATGCAAAAATCCTCAACAAAATATTAGCCAACCGGATCCAACAATACATTAAAAAAATTATTCACCACGACCAAGTGGGATTTATACCTGGGATGCAGGGCTGGTTCAATATCCACAAAAAAATTAATGTGATTCATCACGTCAATAAACGAAAGGACAAGAACCTCATGATCTTCTCAACAGATGCAGACAAAGCGTTTGACAAAATACAGCATCCTTTCTTGATAAAAAACCCTCAAGAAAGTAGGGATAGAAGGATCATACCTCAAGATCATAAAAGCCATATATGAGCGACCCAATGCTAATATCATCCTCAATGGGGAAAAACTGAGAGCTTTCCCCCTAAGGTCAGGAACAAGACAAGGATGTCCACTGTCACCACTGTTATTCAACATAGTATTGGAAGTATTAGCCTCTGCAATCTGACATCACAAAGAAATAAAAGGCATCCAAATAGGCCAGGAGGAGGTCAAAGTTTGACTCTTCGCAGATGACATGATACTCTATATGGAAAACTCAAAAGATTCCACCAAAAAACTGCTAGAACTGATCCATGAATTCAGCAAAGTTTCAGGATATAAAATCAATGCACAGAAATCGGTTGCCTTCCTATTCACCAAGAATGAAGCAACAGAAAGAGAAATCAAGGAATCGATCCCATTTACAGTTGCACCAAAAACTGTAAAATACCTAGGAATAAATCTAACCAAAGAGGTGAAAAATCTATACACTGAAAACTATAGAAAGCTTATGAAAGAAATTGAAGAAGACACAAAGAAATGGAGAAAGATTCCATGCCCCTGGATAGGAAGAACAAATATTGTGAAAATGTCGATACTACCCAAAGCAATCTACATATTCAATGCGATCCCTATCAAAGTAACACCAGCATTCTTCACAGAGCTAGAACAAACAATCCTAAAATTTGTATGGAACCAGCAAAGACCCTGAATAGCCAAAGCAATCTTGAAAAAGAAAACCAAAGCTGGAGGCATCACAATCCCAGACTTCAAGCTATACTACAAAGCTGTAATCATCAAGACAGTATGGTACTGGCACAAGAACAGACACTCAGATCAGTGGAACAGAATAGAGAACCCAGAAATGGACCCACAAACGTATGGCCAACTAATCTTTGGCAAAGCAGGAACGAATATCCAATGGAATAAGGGCAGTCTCTTCAGCAAGTGGTGCTGGGAAAACTGGACAGCGACATGCAGAAGAATGAACCTGGACCACTTTCTTACAGCATACACAAAAATAAACTCAAAGTGGATGAAAGACCTCAATGTAAGACAGGAAGGCATCAAAATCCTCGAGGAGAAAGCAGGCAAAAACCTCTTTGATCTTGCCCGCAGCAATTTCTTACTCAACACGTCTCTGGAGGCAAGGGAAACAAAAGCAAACATGAACTACTGGGACCTCATCAAAACAAAAAGCTTCTGCACAGCGAAGGAAACAATCAGCAAAACTAAAAGGCAACCGACAGAATGGGAGAAGATATTTGCAAATGACATATCAGATAAACGGTTAGTATCCAAAATCTATGATGAACTTACCAAACTCAACACCCAACAAACAAATAATCCAGTGAAGAAATGGGCAAAAGACATGAATAGACACTTTTCCAAAGAAGACATCCAGATGGCTAAAGGACACATGAAAAGATATCTAACATCACTCATCATCAGGGAAATGCAAATCGAAACCATAAGGAGATACCACCTCACACCTGTCAGAATGGCTAACATGAACAACTCAGGCAACAACAGATGTTGGCGAGCTTGCGGAGAAAGAGGATCTCTTTTGCATTGTTGGTGGCAATGCAAGCTGGTGCAGCCACTCTGGAAAACAGTATGGAGGTTCCTCAAAGAATTAAAAATAGGTATTTATCCAAGAGATACCGGTGTGCTGTTTCAAAGGGACACACGCACACCAATGTTTATAGCAACAGTATTAACAATAGTCAAAGTATGGAAAGAGCCCAAATGTCCTTAGATGGATGAATGGATAAAGAAGATGTGGTATATAAATAAATATATATATATATATATATATATATATATATATATATATACCCACGCGCAGACACACACACACACACAGACAAAATGGCACAATGGAGTATTATTTGGCAATCAAAAAGAATGAAATCTTGCCATTTGCGACTACATGGATGGAACTGGAGGATATTATGCTACGTGAAATTAGTCTGTCAGAGAAAGACAAAAATCATATTACTTCACTCATATGAGGATTTTAAGAGATAAAACAGATGAACATAAGGGAATGGAAACAAAAATAATATAAAAACAGGGAGGGGGACAAAACAGAAGAGACTCATAAATATGGAGAACTAACAGAGGGTTGCTGGAGGGGTTGTGGGAGGGGGGATGGGCTAAATGGGTAAGGGGCATTAAGGAATCTACTGAAATCATTGTTTCACTATATGCTAACTAATTTGGATGTAAATTTTCAAAAATAAAAAATAAAATTAAAAAAATCTGATAGAATTGATAAGCGTGTATAACAAGTTCATGGAATACAAGTCCAATATATAAAAATCAGCAATCCTTTATACTAGCAGTGAAATTTGGAAAAGAGTTCCATTCACACAGCATCAAAAAATTTAAATATTTGGGAAAAATATTAATTAAACACTGTCAACTTCAAAATTATGTTGAGAAAAAATAAAAATTATCTAAAGAAAGAAATATTCCATGCCCATGGACTAGAAGATTCAACATGTTAAGATGGTAATATTCCCAATTTAAGTAGACAAAGTCCTAGAAAGAACTAGATTATCTAATTTGATAAAAGAAGAAGTGAAATAAACTGAATAAACCTATAGCAAGTAAAGGACTTCAAATGATACTTAGAATATTCTTGACAAAGAAAAATTCCAGCACAGATCATTTATAGATAAATTATATAAAATAACTATAAAAGAAATACAAATTATTCCCAAACTCTTAAAATATTCAACGTCTACAACACTTCTCAACTCATTTTTTTCTTTGCCTCTATTTCCCTAGAGCACAAGGTAGCTTCACTCCGAGAAGGTCAATTCCTTTGTTGCTTTAACTCAGGGCTTATAAACAGAGTACTTAACAATAAGTACCCATGGAATGCGAACTTGTAAGGAACGAAAAGAGTGTAGGCAAAGTTAAGAATAGCTAGCTTACTGCCCAGTTAAAAACTAGCATAATACCTAGTATACTGCTTAACAAAGAGTTGGTCATTAATATATGGTTATCCTAAATGAATGAGCTGATTGGTAAATAAGTATTTGTATATAGACTGATGTCAGGTAACAACAAAAACAACAGTAAAGGCCAATATCTGGTGAGATTTTTCCCTAGGCTGAATACTAAGCTAAGCATTTAATTCTTGCAATAACTTTATGATACCATGTGGGTGGATTAATAAACTGTCCAATGTCACATAGGTAGTAAGTAGAATAGGCATGTGATCTTAACCCTATCTGAGTCCAGAGCTGGCCCTTTCAATCATTCGGCGTTATTGCCTCAGTTTGTCGTAGTCACAGACAAATTCCGAAATCAGAGTATGCAGTCAAGTCATGTGCCTTCTGAACCTTCTGTGCCATCTCTATGCCACCAGAGGATTCAGAATCCAGGACAATCCAAAGGAGACTCTGCCAATGATGCCAAGTGAATCTTGAATTAAACCTTTGACCAGAATCCTTGTGAAATTCTAAAGTGGGCAGATAACCTTACCATCTCCAAGGCTGCCCTTGAATACAATCCAGTCATTGCAAGCTATATTTTCATTTCAAATATTATTCTTTTGTAGTTATCATGGCCGACCACTTCTCCCACTTATCATGCCACATTTTTACAAATGAAATAGGAAATAGCACAATGTAAGGTGTTTCCACTTACTCCCATCACCCCAGATAAAACCAGTTCTTGGTCATGTCTTCACCCCTAATACCTATGTGGATTTTTCGGTAAATCCTATATTTCATATTCCAGAAGTGGGCTTTGTATTTATCTATATCCTACTTTCAGGTGTACTTTTTACCACACTGCTATAAAGGAGCTAAAGTTTTTAAAAAAAGAAGACAAAGTCACATGGATCTTTTTTTTTTAGTTTATTTATTTTTGAAAGAGAGAGAGAGAGTGCGAGCATGAGCTAGAGAGGGGCAGAGAGGAGGGAGACACAGAATCTGAAGCAGGCTCCAGGCTCTGAGCTGTCAGCTGAGAGCCTGACCCAGGGCTCGAACACACGAACCGTGAAATCATGACCTGGGCCAAAGTCGGACTGAGCCACCCAGGCACCCCCCAGTCACATGGATCTTTCATGTGAAAAATCACACATATGCTGTATTTGTTTTAGTTATTTCAAAGCTCTCAGTTAAATTAGCTGAAAACATACAATGGTATTCCTTCTGTATCTCTATCTCCCAATGTATTATATAGTCATAATGACATCCAATTTATCTCTACTTAATTTTACTTTTATCATATTAATCCCAACATACTGATTATATTTTATTAAATATTATAAGACATTAATCTTATATATTCTTGATAAAGCACTCAGCTCCTCCTAGTGGATACTAGGGTTTAGCTACGAGTATTAATATTTCTAAATTTTAATAACATATCATTATTGTTAGTTTTAAGCGTATGTTTACAATTCTGAAAGCATGGAGCAAATAGTATCTAAAAAGTTGAGACCAAGTTATGAAAAGCAAAAATAATTACATTTTATTTATTTTTTCAACATAATTTGTTATCAAATTGGCTTACATACAACACTCAGTGCTCATCCCAAGTGGCCTCCTCCAAATACAATCTGTTGACTTTAAGTGGCACCTCATTATCTCCATGTGACTAAATGTATAAAAAGCCATAATGGATATTTTAACCAATGAGGTATTTCATCTATTTCTCATTCAATCTTGTCCCATTTTATAACTTCCTATCAATGAAAACCAAAAAGAAAGAGTTGGGGGAAAGGGGGATGGAAATAATAGCAGATTCTGGATTTACAAAGGGTGGAGGAGAGAGGATAAATTTTCTAATCATCATCTTAATGAACAAAAATGACATACAGAGTATGATTTGAAAGGCATACACTTGATAAATGGCAATATTCAGCTCTTTCCCAGGGGGAAATGCTTGTGAAGGAAGTGCAGTGCCTGGAAGCCACACCCATGTGTGATGGAGTGCGCATCTGCTCAATACAGGCCCAGCCAAAATCTGCAGGTGTCAAAGTGCCAGTAGTGCACACAAAATGATAGAAATGGAGGCAAATTATCTTTTGAAAAGCACCAATATTCCCAAATTTTGTTAATTCTGCATGCATGCCGACATCGTTTGCCTTTTTCCCCTTTATCATGTCATATGTGGAGTTTTATAAAAGTCTAAAAATGAACAATGAAAATTGCTCTCTCTGCAATCAACGGAGCAACCAGATGACCAGGCTGTCATCTCGTCAGCTCTCCTAGGAAAAGCCTTTATAGCACCATTACCATCTTCTTTCCTCCTAAAAAGCAGATTGGAAAGAGGAGCTCTCATTATTGGTATAGAACTTTTGAGAGATATTTCTATGAAGTGTGCAGAAGACTTGCAAATTTTGTGAATCATTGGTTCCCTGTTTGTGGACTGTGAAGCCAATCACTTACAAATTACAGGCCAGATGCTGCCTACCCTCTCACTCTCAGTCCGCAAAAGGCTCTAAATAACTTTGTGAAAATGACACCCTGAATTATTAAAACAAATTTTGTCCCTAAATAAGCTACTCTCTAAGCCAGGATGACGGGCACTGATTGAACAGTGATTTGCTATTATTCTAGAAAATATTGTTTGCCGATGTGATTTATGTACATTCTCTTCGAGTATCTTCTTAAACAGTTTTGTAATAAATACGATATATAGTACTTTATGTTATTATACCGCTTTAATAAAGCAGTTCATTTATCCCTCAAAAAATCCTATGAGACAGAAGTCTTCAGATTTAAAAAAAATTTTTTTAGACATTTCTTTATTTTTGATAGACAGAGACAGAGCACAAGTGGGGGAGGGGCAGAGAGAGAAGGAGACACAGAATCCAAAACATGCTCCAGGCTCCGAGCTGTCAGCTCAGAGCCGGATGCGGGGCTCGACCTCACAAACCAGGAGATCATGACCTGATCCGAAATCAGATGCTTAACCGACTGAGCCACCCTGGTGCCCCTAGTCTTCACATTTTTATTATGTGATTACAGATGTGGAAAAATGTAATAGTTGGCCTAGAGTCACACACATAATAATGGTATTAGCAACTCTGGGACCCAGAGTTGCTTTTGACTCTTATTCTTGGACTCTGTTAGGTCATCATGTTTTTATTGTTAATACATTGTTAACACAATGTCTTTCAACATTGCACAGGCAATACACAAATATAGTAGTAGTTCATTTACTATATAAATCAATCAATAAATGGACCTAACCATCATTACCATCATTAGAACTTAGAAGTTAAATTCAATCCGATAAGTAGATTATAGAAAAAAAAAAAAAAAAAGAATTAGCCACTAATTACACACATCATGAAACCAGAAATATCTACCTGTATTACTTTCCTAGGACTGCCATAACAAAGTTTCACAAAATGGTTGGTTTAAAACAATAGCATTTATTCTCTCACAGTTCTAAAGTCTAGAAGTCCAAAATCAAGATGTTGGCAGTGCGCTGCTTTCTCTGAAGACTCTAGGGAAGAGTCCTTTCTTGCTCAATCCTAGTTTCCAGTGACTTCCAGAGTTACTTGGCTTCTGGTAGCAAACTCCAGTATTTGCCTCCATCATTATATGGCCTTCTTCTCGGTGTGCCTCTGCATGTCTGGATCCTCTCTTTTTATTAGGAGATCGATCATATTGGATTTGTAGCCTACTCTAATCCAGTATGACTGCATCCTAACCTAACTATGTTATCATCTGCCAAGACCTATTTTCAAATAGGGTCACATTCTGAAATTTGGGGCAGACATGAATTTAGGGGGCTACTATTCCTCCTAGTATACAACCCTTGCCAGAAACCACACTAGAAACCCTCCCTTCCCTCCGCAATACCATAATATAGGACCTCTTTCTTCTCCTTATCTCAAGAGTTGTTAGAACCCTCTCACATTACAGAGTTCTTGGTAATCTTACTCGATCTAGTATGTCAGAGGTACTAAGCAGTCACACGTTGGTAAAGGGGAATAGAGAAGGAGGGAAAGAGACTAAGTGTTTCTAGTACCACAACTTTATTGTTGTCCCAACACACTTCGTTTTAAATTTTCACTTCTTTATTTTTCACAAATTCATCTTTCCCCAGATCTCAAAAACTCTGGAGAACTCTTCCTGTTCCTCAACATAAGTGAATTTGTAAAACTGTTCAGAATACACAACAGTAGGTCAAGGTACTTATTTAAGAATGAACCAAATCATTCTTCAGTAGCTATTTTATGTACTCAAAGACCCATTTTCTGTAGTGATTACATGTAGGGAGGAACCCTGATTGAGATACCAGATAGTGGCAGGTAAAAGAAAAGGAGATATATCTTAGAATATAAGTAACATTATTCACTTAAAAGCTAGCAAACAAATACACAAACATATATATGAATTCATATAAGCCACTACCACGTGTTAAACAATTGTAGTAGTTTATGATGTGATCTCAGATCATATGGGGTTTTCACTGGCCGCTGTAACAGGTATTAATTTTCACTGTAATGACTAGAAAGGTTAACAAATTTAACTCATCTCTGGAACCCTATTCTTGACTTTCTTCCTCTCATATCCACCCTTTCTTCCTCTCATATCCACTTTCTTCCTCTCATATCCACCCTTTCTTCCTCTCATATACATCCACCTCTCATATCATTACTGACAGAGTTGTGTAAAATTCTATTTCCTCCAAAATTTAAAGAATGGGGAGATATTCTGTTTTCACCACAAGCTAAGCCAATGAATGACATTGTCTATGAAAGCATCATTACAGTTTTATAACTCAAGATAATTTTACTTTAAGACATAATTGTGAACTGGTTTAGGTATAAAGAGTATAATACACTGAACATTTTCAGTTATCATAATATTGGCAACACATTGTCTTGTTCATTTAACTTATTTGAAGGCAATATTTGGGACAACAACATGGATGCCCACCAGTTTTTTTTGGTTGAGGGATGACAAGAGAGGTTAATGTTCTAATCGTGTCTTTTCTCAAATAGTAGTTATTATTTCTTACATAATTTAATCCTTAAGCACTCTGGTAGGCAGTAATTTTCTTCAGTAGCTATTAATTGTTCTCTCTACTTCAAGCACCGTGGAAGGACTAGAAATTGCTGGTCCCTGTGATTGGAAAGGTCTTGCTGATGAGTTCTAAGCAGAAGAGATATGTCAATTTTGGATAGAAACCTTTAATTCCAAGTATAATACCTTTCAGAGTTCTCTTTCACTCTTCCATAGCCTGGGTTCTGAGTTAACTTTAATGAGCAGAATCTCCTGTCAACCTGAATTAGATAAGTGGCATAAGTGAGCAATAAATCTTTGTTGTTTAATAGCACAGAAATTTGGCTGATATTTGTTACTGTAGAATACACTTCTCTCACTGATACCACTTTACATTATCACTTGACATATCAAGTGTTACATAAAGGCGACTAGATTATGTATTTGTGGGAGTCAATGACAAAATTTCACACTTTGCTTTTATTCTCCTAGCTTTGAGAACTGTATGTTGACTTAGAGATCATTGGTCAAAAATTTTAGTAAAATTAGAACAAGCAATCATAAAATTTGTACGGAGACATCACGATTCTGGATTTCAAGCTATATTACAAAGCTGTAGTGATCAAGACAGTGGGCTACTGGCACAAAAACAGACACATATATGAATGGAACAGAATAGAAAACCCAGAACTGGACCCACAACTATACAGTCAACTAATCTTCAACAAAGCACGAAAGAATACCCAGTGGAAAAAGTCTCTTCGACAAATGGTGCTGGGAAAACTGGATGGCAACATGCAGAAGTATG
The DNA here is from genome assembly GCF_023721935.1 of Panthera uncia. Classification (NCBI taxonomy): domain Eukaryota; kingdom Metazoa; phylum Chordata; class Mammalia; order Carnivora; family Felidae; genus Panthera; species Panthera uncia. The sequence goes on along the minus strand of NC_064816.1, from coordinate 102,056,708 downwards.
CAAATGGACCACTTTCTTAAACCATACACAAAAATAAATTCAAACTGGATGAAAGATCTAAATATAAGCCAGGAACCATCAAAGTCCTAGAGGAAAACACAGGCAACAACCTATTTGACCTTGGTGAAAGGAACTTTTTACGAAACACATCACCAAAGGCAAGAGAAACAAAAGTAAACACGAACTATTGGGACTTCATCAAGAAAAAAAGCTTCAGCAAAGTGAAGGAAACAATCAACAAAACTATAAGGCAGCCTACTGAATGGGAGAATTTATTTGCAAATAACATATTAGATAAAGGGTAGTATCCACAATCTATAAATAATTTAATAAATGCAACACCTGAAAATCCAAGAATCCAGTAAAGAGATGAGCAAAAGATTTGAATAGACACTTTTCCAAAGAAGACACCCCAATGGCCAACAGACACATGAAAAGATGCTCAACATCCCTCATCATCAGGGAAATACAAATCAAAACCACATTGAGATACCACCCCACACCTGTCAGAATGGCTAAAATTAACAACACAAGAAACAACAGGTGTTGGCAAGGATAAAGAGAAAGAGGAACCCTTCTGCACTGCTAGTGGGAATACAAACTGGTGCAGCCACTCTGTAGAACCATATGGAAGTTCCTCAAGAAACTAAAAATACAACTACCCTATGATCCAGCAATTGCAGTATTAGGTGTTTACCCAAAGGATATAAAAAATTCAGATTCGAATGGGTACATACACTCCAATGTTTATGGCAGTATTTATCAACAATAGCCAAACTATGGAGAGAGCCCAAATGTCCATCGACTGATGAATGAATAAAAAAGATATGGCATATATACACAATGGAATATTACTCAGCCGTCAAAAAATGAAATCTTGCCATTTGCCATGATGTCAATGTAGCTAGAATGTATTATGCTAAGCAAAATAAGTCAATCAGAGAAAGACAAATACCATATAATTTCACTCATATGTGGAATAAGAAACAAAAATGATGAACATAGCAGGGAAAAGAAGAGATGGGTGGGGGATGGGCTAGCTGGGCAATGGGTACTAAGGAGGACACTTGTGATGAACACTGGGTGTTGTATGTAAGTGATGAATCACTGAATTCCACCCTGAAGCCAATATTGCACAGTGTTTTAATTAATTTTAAATTGTAAAAATAAATTACAAATAAATTTTTTTATATAATTTTATAATAATTTCCACTTACTCATGGCAAGACTAGCTGTCTTTGCACCATTGCTCTTCTAAGCATTTTCTTTAAATTCTGATTTTAAATCAGTAAATTCAATCTGCCTAGGCCGTTTGCTTAGACTCTATTGCATAATTTCAAGAAAGCCAAAGGTGTTTGACTTGTACTCTGTTTCAATTTTACTAACACTCAATCATAATTAATTTTGATTATCTTAGGCTAAATTAGAAGCAATAGGTAGCTCTGCAGGAAAGGAAAAGGATCAGGACACCTTACCAAGTACCCAGTAGGCAACCCCAACCTAATTTAAGGTATGCTTGATATGTAGCAATAGACCCTGGTCAAATAGCAGGTGATTCTCTAAACAGAATAAAAGTAGCAGCTGTATCCCTGCTCAGACACAGTAAGTTTGTATGAACACGGTGCTTTTCATTAGGCAATCAATAATATATTTTATTGGTTCCAGAACACTGCACAAAACCCACTAGAAGTCATCTCACTCTACTGTTTGGTGTGAACAGCACAATTAACCAAAGAAAAAAATAAATTAGTTTTTCTGAAATCTGGAGGTTTTCTAGTTGTAAAAGCCCAATTACAAATTAGCAAGCTGTGAATAATCAGATTACAAAATAATCAGTCTCGAAGCAGCAAGCACTTCCCCTGTAAAAATCTGCAAAGATTCACAAAGTTCAAGTTATATAGTAATTGATGGAAAATGGAAAGAGCAAGAATAGATATTAAACAGAATCATTTTACCTCAAATGTTAGATTTACTCTAAGTTTTCAACATTTCTCCTCTTAAAGAGGTAAAGATTTTGAAGGAAGGCTATGTCAAGTCGGAAGAGTTTTTGCACATTTGAACTTCAGATTATTTGCTAACAAAATACTCTCTTTTATCTTATGCTGATATTTCCTCCTTTTTTATCATGTGGTATCATTAATACAGTCAATTTCATTTCACATCAAAAATATCATTTAACATTTTATAGTGTTGAGGCGTATCTGTTACTCTGCCTATTCTAACACCATAAAATGGCACAATTTCATGTCCAGCATTTGAGTTTTTATTACCTCAAGAAAAGAATGTGAAAGCAAAACCAAAAAATTCTTTCAAAAGAAATATATGCCAAATAAAACTCTTCTGCTTCCATCTTTATTTTCTTGCAAGGGTCTTTCCCCCTTGAAACTGGGTTCCTACTCAAAATGGAGTATTGTCTCCCTCCCTCCATATTCTTGCCTCTGCAGGTGCTGACTGAGCCACCCAGGCAACCCTCATGAAAAACTATTATAAAAATCATGTATAGCTCATGAATTTAGCATCCATTTACATGGATGGGGAAAATGATGGGAAAATGAGATCTCTGAGCATGTATTTTCTTTATGATGCAGGTAGTCTGTTTGTAGTTGTCAAAGTGCTGGTAACTTTTGCACTTAAACTGATAAACTAGAAGAATTCTTCCTTTAAGGATTAGTAGTCTTCTATAAAAGCAATTTTGTCTTTTCAGACAAATCATCGTCATCAACCATCATCATCATGATACTTCCTACATAGAGTTTCCTCTTATCACTTTCCTATGTGAAGCAAAGTAGGAGGCTTTGAAGCTTTCATCAGGCACTTGTAAATTATCACCTCTGTATGAAATCCAAAGTCTTCCATGGTGATCCCTGAATCTACTGATGCCCAAAGTGCTGTGTTCCAAGACGTTCGAAACTGATACCTCTTTGGTAGCTCAGATGATGAAAGATTTCCAAAGCAAGAGTTAACTTATCATTTTGTCCATTCGGGCACAAGAGTTATATTGCTTCTCCTAAATCAATCTGAGTAGAAGTAAATTTTGTTAAGAAAGTCTTTAGATCAGCTTACATGACCCTTTATGTCCTCAAAGGCAACACATTGCTCCTAGAATTTTAGTCCGGGTCTCCAAACTTCAGACCTTTGAAAAGTACCTCCACGACTCTGCCAAATCTGTATACTATCTTCAATAAACTTAAATAAGTTTATTGCTTAATCTTATTTTGTTCTAAACAGTAATAGCCATAAACCTATCATTTTGAATCATGCTTGTTCTAATGCACACTAAAATAAACACGATGAAAATACAAAACATATGACCTTATATCACTTGCAAAAATGCAAAGTGACAATACTGCATGTGCCACGTGGAGAAATGCCTTTTATTGGATTGTTTGCCAACTTTCCACCTTAGTGTTTCCAATGCAGGTATAATTGAATATGCATCTCTCAAGTTGTGAGGGACTAACCTGAAATAAAATGACACATTTAGGACATTACTTTGAAGTTTTATTTCATTTTCATTCAAAGTTTCCCATTATTCCACAACATATTTGTTTTAATATAAACACTTTTTTTTTCTTTCATAGCTACCTTTTTAGTAAAATATGTACTCCTAAATGATGTATTAATTTTGTAGCATTAAATATAAGTGTTAATTTTGGTTTGTTCACCCAACAAATAATAATTGTTTTTTTATGTATCAAGCACGACTCTAGACAATGGGTTCAAACAGTGGACAAAATAATGAAGTCCTTAATTTCATGAAGCTTGCACTGAAGATAAATAATAGATTCATTAAATGAATAAATTTATAGATAATACCAACAAATGAGTCAAATTATAAAAAAAATGATAAATAACAATAAGAATAAAAATGGCAGTGGGTTGGAAATAATCTGGGGACTGAGTAACTAGAAGAGTTTTTACATGAAGAGGCAAGATCCATTTAAATAAGCTCAGAGTTGGTAGTTCAGTTCTCATCTCCCATCTAGAGAAAAGATTAGGCATTAGGCATATGGTCTTTCTAGGTTTGTAATCCATGTTCTATTAATATAGTAGGTTGTATGTAGCAAGGGAAGTGAATTTGTTCCTGTTGGCACCCCTATTAACATACTCATCCTCACTTTGCAGATAAAGAACATGGGACTTAATGATATTATTTTATTTTTTCAAGTTCATCAAGATAATAAAGGTAGAATTAAAACTAGTGCAGTGCTTCTTAAATTTCACTGTAATGAGAATTCCCTAGAGATGTCTTTTAAAAAACTGTCATTGGATTTCCACTCTCTAGATATAATTTAATTGTTAGGTATGACCTGTGGTTTGAGATCTTTAACAGCTCACCAGATAGGTCTAATGTGTGGTGAAGACTTAGAACTAAGAGTTCCCTGCCTTCTGGTTTTGTGTTCTTTACATTCTGTCATTTTCTTCCTGAGGCACAAGACTAACCTAGATCTGGAATACAGTGGTTAGATTTATAGAGTTCAGGTAACTCCTCCAAGAAGGGTAGTAATTAACACATTAGGAAAAAAATTGAACAGTAGAGAGGTTTATTAGAAAAGTATTTGAGTAGAGAAATTTTGGTGTACCTCTATTGGAATTTATAGGAAGAGAAATTCTAGATAAGAGTAATATGCCAAAAATCTGACAAAAGCAAAAATATAATTTTTGTTTTAAAAAATATTTATTATTAATTTTGAGAGAGAGAGAGAGAGTGCACACACATGTGTGCGTGTCTGAGCAGGGGAGGGGCAGAGAGGAATAAGGATATAGAGAGAATCCCAAGCTGGCTTTTTGATGTCAGCACAGAGCCCAATGTGTGGCTCGATCTCACAAACTATGAGATCATGACATAAGCCAAAATCAAGAGTTGAATGTTTAACTGAGTGAGCCACCCAGGAGCCCCCAAAAGAGATTTTTTTGAAGTTTTCTAATATTTATTCCTATCATTTGTTTTCTTTTGCCCAGCCATTTCCAGCCATTTATTGAAAGTTGCAATGATTTTGTTAAAAGTTTGCATGGAAGTTGCTATAGCTGATGTCAAAGAAGTTACTGCCTATGTTGTCCTCTAGAATTTTGATGGTTTTCTGTCTCACATTTAGGTATTTCACCCATTTAGAATTTATTTTTGTGTATGGTGTAAAAAAGTGTTCTGGGTTCATTCTTTTACAGGCTGCAGTCCAGTTTTCCCAGCACCATTTATTGAAGAAAGAGACTGTGTTTTTTCCATTGGATATTATTTCCTGTTTGTTGAAGATGAGTTGACCATATAGTTGTGGGTCCATTACTGGAGTTTTTTTCTGTTTCATTGATCCATGTGTCTGTTTTTGTGCCAGTTCCATACTGTCTTGATCACTACAGCTCTGTAATATAACTAGAAGTCTGGGATTTTGATGCTTCTAGCTTTGCTTTTCTTTTTCAAGATTGCTTTGGCTATTTGGGATATTTTTTGGTTCCATGCACAGAATTTTAGGATTGTTTCTGGTAGCTCCATGAAAAATATTTGTGATATTTAAAAATTTTTTTAAAATGTTTATGTATTTGAGAGAGAGAGAAAGAGACAGAGTGCAAAGGGCAGAGAGATACAGAGACACAGAATCTGAAGCATGCTCCAGGTCCTGAGCTGTCAGCACAGAGCCCGATGTGGGGCTCAAACTCATGAGCTGTGAGATTATGACCTGAGTCTAGGTCAGACATTTAGATGATGGAGCCGCCCAGGCACCCCTGGTGGTATTTTGATACGGATTGCAATGAATGTGTAGATTGTTTTGGGTAGGACAGACATTTTAACAATATTTGTCCTTCCAATCCATGGGCATGAATTTTTTTTTAATTTCTTTGTATCATCTTCAATTTCTTTCATCACTGTTTTATAGTTTTCAAAGAACCTCTTTAGTTAGGTTTATTCCTAGGTATCGTATGGGTTTTGGTGCAATTGTAAATGGGACCGATTCCTTGATTTCTCTTTCTGCTACTTCACTATATGTGTATAGAAATGAAGCAGACTTCTGAATGACTTTGTATCCTGTGACTTTACTGAATACAGTCATCAGTTCTAGCAATTTTGGGGTGGAGTATTTTCAGTTTTTTTTTTACATACAGTATCGTGTCATCTGCAAATAGTGAAAGTCTGACTTCTTCCTTGGTAATTTGTATACCTTTTATTTTTTTTTTTTATATGACTGCTGAGTCTAGGACTTCCCATACCATGTTAAATAATAGCGGTGAGACTATACCTCCCTGTCTTGTTCCTAACCATAGAAGGAAAGCTCTGTTTTTCCTCATTGATAATGACACTAGCTGTGGGTCTTTCCTATATGGCTTTTATGATGTTGAGGTATGTGTCAATCCCTAAGGTAGGTATGAATCCCTAGTTTGATATTTCTCCTGAAGCAAGGGAAACAAAAGCAAAAATAAACTATTGAGACTTCATCAAGAAAAAAAAAAAAAAAAGAAGATTCTGTACAACAAAGAAAACAGTCAAAAACTAAAAGGCAACCTTTGGAATGGGAGAAGATATTTGCAAAGACATATTTGATAAAGGGTTAATATCCCAAACCTATAAAGAACTTATCAAATGCAACACTCCACCCCTCCCCAAAAGAAATCCAGTGAAGAAATGAGAAGACATGAATAGATATTTTTCCATAGAACACATCCAGGTGGCTAATAGATACATGACAAGATGCTTGCCATCACTCATCATCAGGGAAATGCAAATCAAAATTACAATGGGATACCACTTCAAATCTTTCAGAATCGCTAAAATAAACAACACTAGAAACAACAGATGTTGATGAGGATGCAGAAAAAGGGGAACCCTCTTACACAGTTAGTGGGAATGCAAACCAGTGCAGGCACTCTGGAAAGCAGTATGGAGGTTCCCCAAAAAATTAAAAATAGAACTATCCTATGATTCAGCAAATTCACTATGAGATATTTACCCAACAGGATACAAAAAATATTGAACTGATGGGATACATGTGCCAAAAAGTTACAGCAGATCTATAAGTAATACCCAAATTATGGATAAAGCCCAAATGTCCATCAACTGATGGATGAATAAAGAAGATATGTATATATACACACCCAATTGAATATTAATCAGTCATAAAAAAATAAGAATGAAATCTTACTATTTTCAATGATGTAGATGGAACTAGAGAGTATTATGATCAGCAAAATAAGTCAGTCAAAGACAAATACCATATACTTTCACTCACATGTGAAATTTAAGAAACAACAGATGAGCATAGGGGATAAAAAGAGAGAGGCAAACCATAAAACAGACTCTTAACTATAGACAATAAACTAAAAGGTGCTGGATAGGAGGCGGGTGGAGCGATGGGTTAAATCGGTGATGGGTATTAAAGAGGACACTGGTTTTGATGAGCACTGTATGTTGTATGTGAGTAATGAATCACTAAATTCTACACTTGAAACTAACACTAACTGAAATTTAAATAAAAACGTGAAAATAAAAGACCAATAGAATATATTTAGAGTATTTAGGGGCACCTGGGTGGCTCAGTTGGTTGAGTTTCTGACTTCAGCTCAAGTTATGATCTCATAATTGTAGGTATGAGCCCCACATGGGACTCTGTACTGACAGCTCAGAGCCTGGAGCCTGCTTCGGATTCTGTACCTCCCTCTCTCTCTCTACCCTTCCCCCACTTGCACTCTGCCTCTTTATCAAAAATGAATAAATATTAAAAAGAATTGTAAAAAGAGTATTTAGAGCCCCAAATCCCCTCCTTGCCTCAGCTGGGTAGATGATTGTCATAGTTATTTTCACACCAGTGGAAGTATGGGAATTTATTCTCAGGAGAGGACTCTGAACTGCCTAATAAGAGGTATATACCCTCACTCTAACAGTAACCATTACCCTAACCTAAACCCTCTGGAGCTGTGTCTGAAATGCAGGATACCAGGCACATACCCTCATACTAACCATCAATCCAACCCTAACCCTCACCCTAATCCTAGATCTGAGAATGTGGTTCCTGAATATGACAAAAAAAAAAAAAAAAAAAAGGTGAGGAGCAGCGTAGTTATTCTGAAGACGTTCCCAAACATTGAAGAATTGGTAATATTCCTGTAAATGGTTGTGAAGGTAGAAATAAAAGCAGAAGGAACAATTGAACATCTATTTAAAGATTATTTAGAGTCCTAAATTCCCTCCCTGCCCCAGCTGTGTAGAATGGCTGCCATGTTTATTCTCACCCCAGCAGAAGTCTGGGATTTTATTCTCTGGAGAGGTCTCTGAACTGCAGCTAACTAAACACAAACCCTCATGCTGGCCCCAAACTTAACCCTAAATATGAGAGAAAAAAAAAAAAGAAGATTTAGTATAGATGTGCAACGGAATATCACTCAGAAATAAAAGAGAATGAAATCTTGCCGTTTGCAGCAAGGATGGAGCTAGGGACTATTATGCTAAGTGAAACAAGTGAGTCACACAAAGACAAATACCCTGTGATTTCATTCACATGTGAAATTTAAGAAACACATCAACAAAGGTTAGGCAAATCTAGAAGGAGACTTTCTACTATAGAGAAAAAATTGATGGTTACCAGAGGGTAGGTAGGTGGGGTCATAGGTTAAATAAGTGATGGGGATTAAAGAGGACACTTGTGATGAATGCAGAGTGATGTACTGAAGTGCTGAATCACTATATTGTACACCTGAAACTAATTTTACACTGTATGTTAACTAACTAGAATTTCAATAAAAAACACACAAAAAAGAAAAATGTATGAAAATCCGTGTGTGTGTGTGTGTGTGAGAGAGAGAGAGAGAGAGAGAGAGAGAGAGAGAGAGTTTCTGTGTCTTACTCTAAACTCTTGAAATGCCCAGAGAAATTTTGCTTATTTTCTATCTTATAGATTTTAGTACATATTAAACATCTGAACTCAAATTTTCAAACCGTTTTTCTGATGCAACTCTCACCTGATAGGTTTCTTGTTTGAATTCTTAGTTTAGCTACCCACACCAAATTTAATTCGATTAGAAAAACAATGTTATATATCATTACTGAGAGTTGATTTCCATTTAGTGGAGAAACCAGCTCAAAAGCCACATGAAATTCACCAAGAAATATCTTTACTTCATTACAAAAGAGTAAATTATATGTATCTAAATAAAAGTATAATATAAGTAATTTTCTTCTTTTTATTTTGTGTAATGAATATTTTGCAATGCAAAACTTTAAACCGGAACAAAAAGCATGAGTTATATAGTAATTCAATTAGGATTTTGACACAAAATATCATCAGACACAGAAACACAAGTTTGTTTGTTTTTTTCTATTATCTCTGTAAGTAAAGAAACCTGGATCAATGTGAGAGGTTCTAGTAGTGTAAATTGCTTGATAGTATTCTTTCTAATTTTTTTTTTCTGAAAAGTCAAGAAAGACATATATTAATCTGCTTCCTAGAGAAAAGTTGGGGAAGCACAAATGAGATATTGTGGGAACAAGTGGGTTGTTTGGTTTTGGTTTCATGACCAGACTTAGGCTGAGTTCACTTTAGTCTTATCAGCACAAGGACTCTTCAAGAGAGATACCAGTGGTAAACCATAATCATAAGGCAACTATCAATCATGTGTCATCCAGAGCCATTCTTTTAGTATTCCCAAGGTAAAGCTTACGTGTAAAACAGGAAAGTTCAAGTTACCTTTAGAAACCCCATATTTTTAAAGGAGAACTGAGAACAAATATTAGTAATGAGAATTCTAATAACGCAGCCTCCTGTCACCAACAACCTAAATTATATGCAGGTGAAAGTTGAAAAAAAAAAAATAGTGAAGTATGACTATTTTGTCTGCAACATGTTTCACTTAAAAATTCAAGATAATTTCCACAACAGTCATAAGGAATTCTGGCATATATCTCTACATACTAATGTGTAATAGTCACTGACAGACATGTGTATGTGTACTAATGTATGCCTCAACATAAAATGTAATTGGTCCCAACAATTTGCTCCTATGTAAAAACTCATATATGTGACTGTTGTGATCCACTGTCCTTAATAGAAAAGTTCATTGGTTTTATTAGTGGACGATGACGTTAAAAAGTCAACCCGTAAACTCGGTATTAGGGGTTCATAATTAAATTCATCAGATAAATGAAAACTTAGTACTTTAGTTTTTAATATGTAAAGATTATTGGATCAAGTAAGAACTGATAGCAGCTGAAGAGCAAACTCTCACGTGTAGTTTTGTGACTACACAGATGAATAACAATATAACCTTCAGGAACAACACGAGGGACAATTTTTTAGAAAAACAAAGAAAATGTTTTCTCCCTCTTCTTAAGATAAGTATTAGGTAAAATATCATTCTCCTGCCAGAGTTCACTGGGTAGAGATCTAAATCACACTGATGGCAAGAATAAAATGTATTATGGGAGATATGGGTTTCCTCACTCTGAGTGAGACCAGGAAATGTCCAAACTCCAAACTTCTCTAAGTGATCACATTTCCATGATGAGTAAATTGATCTATTTATCTGTCAGCTATCTATTTATCTATATGTATCCAACCACCCTTCCACCTATCCACCCATTCTACCATATTTCTATTTACTCACCCATATGTATTAATGATTTATATAAGAAAAAAATGGAGTATGGATGGGAATGAAAACTTGTAAGTATAATTTTTTTGTTTTTTCTTCATTAAATATGTTGTGCTTCCTTGTGTGAGAAATTGGAACCATTGCTTGAGGAGTCTATGGGGATAATCACTGATATAAAATAACTTAGGACTTCCATATACTAAGGCCACATACTAACAATTTTTTTGGCTGACTAATAAACAACATAGTTCATTGCATTGCAAAAAATAAAAATAAAAGATTCCACAGAACTGCAAAAGAACTTATGTTTATCATTAAAAAGGCCAAATAACAGTGATAGGTTAAGAGATTTTCTTTAAGTAATTTATTTATAAGTCAGACAAGTGTTAACTACCACTTTATCAATTTCTGAGGCTCAATTTTTAACCTTAATTTTGAAAACATTATGCTGTTGTATCTAATTTGACACATGTAAATATAGTCATGTGGTCATAACTGAATCTCTTTCAACAAACTGTCTCTAGCCCCTTGAAGGCTTGCTAAACTGCCTCATTCTTCTACTTTGTGACCAACCCACAGATATGGTAAGGTTCAAAGGGCTTATTGAACAAATATGGAGGAATAACAAAATAAGGTTATTTACTGGCACTTATAATATTCTTAACTATGAAAAAAACAAAAAACAAAAAACCAAGCACTGGATATTTGATCTGTATGGTAAAACCCTTACTAGCTTTACTGGTCTTTATGATGATTTTTATTTCTGAGAGTTGAGACATCTTCAAAATATTAAGTATTTTTTAATCAACAGATTGATATGCAAAGATAAACAAATGAAAAGTATCCCTTTGGAAAGAATGGCTTTTATTAGTGAACAAGAAACTATCCCATCTTATAAAAATACCTTAGAAGTATCATTTTTGCCTTAGTAGATCACAAACATAAACCCTGCTTTGAACAGAGAAAAATGCATTAAAGACAAATAGGATATTTGCACATTTCAAGACAATGCTGCATAAATTCTAGCAGCTTAGGGGGAGGGTATCAGGACGTTAAGTTCAGTATCCAGGCTACTGGTAAGCTGATTTTGCCAGACTGTGATGTCAAACACAAAGTATCTAACAGCTCATAGAAGCAGAAAAGGCTAACAACTTCCACATTCTGTGTTCTGTGATGGAATCTTCTCTGAATATCCCCAGGCCCCTGTTCTTATTTATTTCCCCAAAACAAGATTATTTTAGGTTGTGAGAGAAGACAAGCTTCACTTAATGAACATCATTTGGAGAATACTGTTGTGAGGTGTTTGATTCCAACTGATTGTTAATGTTTCCGCTAGTCACCAGAGGCTACGGACTCACACACAGCGCCACACACGCACATCTGAACTCCTTGATGAGAACAAATAAAAGAAGCCTATCGTATTACCCACTCTTTGTGAAGAAAGTCAACTACAGCTAATTCTGTGTTGCTCATTGTACAGTTTGTGGAATATTCAGGCAATTGTTCAAACATTCGTATGTGAGAATCAGATACCCGGGCTTTAATCCAGGCTACGTCACTTACTGAGACACATCACAGAAAGTTAACTTGTGAAAAAGAGGATAAGGCAGTGACATCCTCAGGTTTATGTACACATTAAATATGGTATTATATACACAACTATTTAAATTTCAAAGTAGAATTAATGTTATTAAAAGCCTTCAGGCATCTTTGTCGCAAAGTATGCAAAGATATCAGTAACAAGAACCTATGGAGACAGAGAATGTATTCACTGACTAGAGCCACCATCACAAAGTACCACAGATTGGGTGGTTTAAACACAGAAAAAATTATTTCCTCACAGTTCTGATGTCTAGAAGTCCAAGGTCAAGATATTGGCAGGGTTGGTTTCTTCACAGACCTCTCTTTTTGGCTTTTCTGTGTGTGTGTTGTCCCTGTGTATATACACGGTCTTTCTTTTTTGTGTATCTCTCTTAATGTCCTAATCCTTTCATAGGAGGACACTACTCATAACTGGATTAGGGCCTACCATCACAACCTCATTTTAACTTAATTGTCCCTTTAAATACTTTACCTCCAAATACAATCACATTAGAAGGTACTGGCCTTAGGACTTCAACTTATGAATGAGAGGGTGGACACATTCAGACCATAACTGAGAATGTCAGGATTATCAGAGATAATGTGGCAGGTGGACTGGCTACAGATTCCCTGAAGGGTCAGTCAGATAATCTATAGCATAGCTTAGAACTAAGGGTCTTCAGGGCAGGAAACTTCTCTTGGAGAGTTTGAAAGCTCCAGAATCTTAGCACCTTACACACAGTAGGCTCTCATTCATTGTTGGGTATATAGAATGAAAGTGAACTCAGGATTGATTCAGGTAGGCATCTATATATGTATATATTTATGAATAATAATTGGTCTTTCCAATTATACCTATTAACAAAAGCATTGATTTATCAACATATTATATATAAGAAAATATATTAATATATAATATATTGAGGTATTATACCTATATATATATATATATATATAACTTTATAATACATTAGATCATACATGATATTGATAAACCTATAATGTATATATAATATGTAGAAGTTGAAAGACTAGGAGGAACTTGTCCTTTCAAAGAGAAATGGTATGTGAACTAACATAGTAGTATTTCAGAACAAAGAAAAGCTGAATTGAATTACTATTTAGGAGATAAACTCTATAAAACTGGAGGATATTTTAGATGTTATAGTTTGCCAGTGTAGGAATAACTCTACATTTCAGGTTTGTGTAACTGGATGCAGGGACCTGCTGCTATTCCTTAAGATTAAGAGGACTGGGCAGAAATACATTTTAAGGAGAAGATGTTGAGTTCAGTTTTGAACATGATATTCTTGAGATGCACTCAAGATTGCCTAGAGATATTTCAAAAATACAGTGTATATGCGTGTCTGTATGCATGTATATATATATCACACTGCAGTAACAAATTTCTCCAAGCTAGAGAATTATATTTTGTATGATTATGCATAGATGCTAATTTTAGGCTTAGATAATTGGACATCTACTATGTTTGAGTACAGTAACAAAACAAGATAATCTCTAATGTCAGCAGTAACAATGTAGATATTAATCAAATAATCGCACAAAGAAGTATAAAATGTGACCTATTGGTAAGCAGGATTTAGTGATGTGAATGTAACTAATACCCTCTACAAGTCCTTCCTCCCTTGATTCGTGAATCCCCCTGTCGCCTTGAGCATTGGTGTAGGTTGTAGGTACGTAAGGAGGTAGGCTCTGTGAATGTACATGCATTTACATGTATTTGGGAAGTTTGGCTTTGAAAATGGGAAGACAATTCATAGCATATAGGTGCCAAGGGATGTGAGGTCAAATGAAGGAAATGCTATTTTTTTTTAATGGCAGATAATTCTGAGAAAATTGACAAACTTACTGGAAGGGTCCAGCTGAGAGAAAAATTATATATAATTGATGGAATAAGACTGCTAATGCTGTAAAGGGATGAAATGCAAAGCCCACATGAAGAGTCTGATCTAAGACAGGAAGAGGGGTGTTCCTCAAGCTTAACAGGACACAAAGAGAACAGTACGTATGCAGACATCACAAGACTTGTATTATGCTTGGTAGTGAGACAATGAGAGAGTACTATGCAAAAGCTGCTGATTTAAAAATATATGTGTATTTTTTTGAAATAATTGTAGGTTCACCTAGCAGTTGCAAGAAAATAGTAGAGTCCCTGTGTACCTCCTAAGATACACATCTTAGGATTTCACCTAAGAAATCCTAAAGATAACATCTTATACAATTTTTCTCCTAAAGATAACATCTTATACAATGAAAGTACAATTATTAAAACCAAACTACCAGCTTATTTAGATTTCAACAGTGGTTGTACAGTTCTTTCAGATTTTATCGCATGAAAAGATTAAAGTAAATACCAGCACAAACCAGGAAACAAGACTGAGCCATTGACCCCAAAGAAACTACCTCAGGCTACTCTTTTTAAAATTTTTTTTAGTGTTTACTTATTTTTGAGAGAGAGAGAGAGAGTACAAGCGGGGAAAGGGCAGAGAGAGAGGGAGACACAGAATCTGAAGGAGGCTTCAGGCTCTGAGCTGTCAGCACAGAGCCTGATGTGGGGCTCAAACTCACCGACTGCGAGATCATGACCTGAGCCAAAGTTGGTTGCTTAACTGACTGAGCCACCCAGGCGCCCCATACTTTTCAAAGTCACAAATGCCTCTCTTTACCCTAACCCCGGGCAACCCCTGATCTCATCTACATTACCATAAGTTTGTCTTATCCAGAAAATTATATCAATGGAATCATACAATATGCAACCTTTTGAGATTTTTTTTTCCTTTAACAAAATGCCCTTGAGATCTGTCCAATTTGTTGTGTTTATCAATAATTTGTTCCTTTTTATTGCTGAGCAGTAGTCCAGTGTATGAATGAACCATAATTAGTCATTCACCCACTGAAGAACATACGGACAGTTTTCAGGTTTTGGCTATTACAGATCTACAATGAACATTCATGAAAACTTTGTGTGGACATAGGTTTTCATTCCTCTGTGATAAAATTCCAGGAGTAGGATTCCTGGGTTATACAACAAACGTGCATTTGTCTCTATAGAAACTGCCAAACTGTTTTGTAGGAAAGATAATCCGCAGAGAATGAGAGGGATGAAGGAATAGGGTGGTAGATTGTAAATATTTGAGGAATGTAATCAAATTTTGAAACATGCTAGCTTTCATATGAAGGTAATATTTAAATGAGTTATTACTGAGATTTTTCAAATATTCTCCCATCAAAAGCATCTACACACAGTGAATATATTTAAATACTATTACATATGAAGGAGCCTGTTACATGTCCACCTCGAGTTTATCATGTGTCCTACTATATACTGCTCATCACAGGATCCATGGGAGAGACTCTGCTTTAAGAGATGTAAGTGACTATAAAATACTTTTTCAAATGATGTGTAGGGGCACCTGGGTGGCTCAGCCGGTTAAGCGTCTGACTTCGGCTCAGGTCATGATCTCACAGTTCATGAGTTCAAGCACGGCATCAAGCCCTGTGCTGACAGCTCAGAGCCTGGAGCCTGCTTCCGATTCTGTGTCTCCCTCGTTCTCTGCCCCTCCCCCACTTTCACTCTCTCTGTCTCTCACATATAAATCAATGTTTAAAAAAATAATGAAATGATATGTAAATTTCATTTGTAAATATCTTCACTAAATTTCACTAAGACTGTAGCCATTATGAAGAATAAAAAGTGACTGGAGTTTTTCTGCATTTACATTTGGTTGATATCTATTTTTAAATTCCTGAACATTACAAACTGAACATTTTATATACTTATTAATCACACTGATGAATTACTAAAAATGGCAACTGTATTTAAATGACAGTGAGAAAAATTGAACTTACTCCAGCCTGAAGTCAATTTCCCAGGTATAGCTAAAGGTATAACTTTGCAAATGTCAAAAGTCATAAAGCTCCTTGTATAAAGAGAATATGCTACAGCAACTTAAAGTTTAGAATGTGTCTCTTCACACACTTAAATGTTCAAAAGGCCACTTTACTTTTCAACATGAGTTTCACAAATAAGTATCAAAAACAGCTTTTCACCTTGAAAATAAGATACGTTAGGAACATAACCCACTTACTGTTTATTTTAAAGGCACTGAAGTTTAGAGACAGATTTAATAGTTCTCTTTTCTCTGTTTTTCTTAAAATGGTAGTGGACAGGGCCTGATAAAAACAAAAACATTTCTTTTCAGTTTCCAGACCAATTACATCAGGAAATCCACTAGATCTATCTATCTGCTGGATTACATCAAATTACACATCACAGTGTAATGACTCTTTTTAATCCTTCTCTACACACACTAGTATATAATACAGATACTATACTGACAGCATACTGACATCACCCTTAAAGACACATGGATTATAAAGTGTTACAGACAAATTAATTTTCCCGATAACGAAAATTGTCCTTTTTCAGTTCTGAAAGTGTTTAAATTAAATTTTGATTCATATCTTTCAGTAATGTATCAGCTATTTTCCCACCTGATTATATTTAGGATAATGAAAATTATTTTATCTACGCTTAAAAACTGAAGGCTATTTTTTAATGAAAATGTATTCTTTTGTGGCAGAAGTTAGTAACATGAAGTCAGTTTCAGTTTCTGTCTTTTTCCTCATCCTTTCAGGATACTATTTGACAATGTGTTTGCAGTGGGGCCAATCAGCAGATAGATGGGACTTTTCTTGCATTGTATCTATTGCAAAGTGGGAGAACCAGAATTAAGTTACTATAAGTAACATTCAACTTGTCTCTGAAAACCTAAGTAGCAAGAAGCCAAGTTTTAGGTAAGGGATTCTAAATTGGCTTTATACACTGAAGATTTAAATTGCTGAAAAACTGATTTTATCACAAACTGAGGATTTTCTGGGGTAAAAATTAAGCAATCCTAAATAAAACAGCCAAATTATATATAATAGTTCCTAAGGAGTCAAGATTAAAGGTCAGAGTTCAATAAAAATCTTCTCAAAAATCTGGGACACATTTGCTACTTGAGGCACATTTGAGGCAAATTTCTCCTTTTAATTTTACAAACCATGCATTGTGTTAGAATTATTGATGTATATCCTTCCCCTCACCCTTGACGTCATTAGCACCTTGAAGACAATGGATTATTTCTTTATCTTTATATATGCCATGGGCCTTCCATGATACTTCAATGAAAGTTCAAACAAGTGTGTGTTGAATTGCAAGGCTTAATCCTAACTTTGAAATGGTGTCAGGGAAAGGAAGGAGCGAGCAATCCCATGGAGGCACAATGCTGTGCTCTCCTGGAGCCTTCTGTTCTCACCTGCATCAGGTGAGATATTCATTACCTTTCCTGTGGCTCAAAGAAATTCTGAGATTTCCCAAATGTCTACTCATCCAAAGGAGTGCAAAATGAATATCCTGTCTTAAATCTAGAAAACTTAGGTTATCTAGAATCCATCTTCCTTTGTTGTCCCACAGGACAGGAAAAATTCAATTTAAGTTTTCATTTGGAACATTCCTCTGGCATTCCCATAGTTCCGTTAAGTAGATGTTAAACTAATTTTAATATGGGGAAACATACATGTGTATCTACCAGGCTGGGAACAGATGTGCCTAGACACGTTCCTGTGCTTCAATATGTGTATGTGTATTAGACCTCCAACATTTATTCTAGCTATCATGCCTTTTCCTGCTTTCATTTTTGAAGGAATTTTTAAATTATATTCTTATCCTACAACATCCAAATGGAAGATGAGATGAAATAAAAGTATCTCTGGGGCGCCTGGGTGGCTCAGTCGGTTGAGCGCCCAACTTCAGCTCAGGTCATGATTTCACGGTCTATGAGTTTGAGCCCCGTGTCGGGCTCTGTGTCCACAGCTCAGAGCCTGGAGCCTGTTTCAGATTCTGTGTCTCCCTCTCTCTGACCCTCCCCCGTTCATGCTGTGTCGCTCTCTGTCTCAAAAATAAATAAACATTAAATTTTTTTTTAAAAAAAGAAATAAAAGTATCTCTGACTAAGAAAAACTGAAAATAAGTTTCTTATAAGAGAAAGATTTAATAGATATGATGTCATCTCTCTATATCATACATGCCAACAAGTCACGCAGTGCTTGAAAGCCATCAGCTTCAGAGAATAGAGCCAAGCCCATGAGGTTGGAGTGCATTAAGTAAAATCCTGAAAGCTTTATCAAGAGTTCCACTTTGACATGAGTATTTTGCTTCCCCAATATTCAAATGAAAGATAAGGGATGGCAATCCAATTAGAGAGTCATAATAGAGCTTCCTATATACCCCACATTTACAATTTACTTTTTACATTTGAAGGAAGAAAAAAAAAAAAACTAAAATCAACTTCAGACTGGGTAACGTCTGTCAACCCATTTTTTATTGAGGCCAGCTCGCTGCCGCTCTCTAAAAGGAAAAGAGACAAATAATGCAAATAGAAAAATTCTGTCTCTATGAATTTTGCATTCATTACCATTCTTGATAAACAACTAAATTTTTGGCAGCAGCAGAGCAGTTCAAATTCTAATTCATGGCCCTTGAATTTTTTACACAATTCGTAGATAGGAAGCAGAGAGGCTAGATTCTGATGGCAATATATAAAAATGTCAATGTTCTTGCATGCATGCATTTATATGAAGAGAAATTCCCGATTTGCAAAAACATCTAAGCTATAGAAAAGTTGAGAACCACTGCTTCCAAGCACAGTGATTAACTCCTTATCCTTTCAATATTATGACTTGCAAGACTTTCTAAATCAGTTAAGGTGAAGTAAAAAATTATTAACTGAAAGATAAGTGCCCTTAGTAATCATCATGGCCAACTCAATAAAGGGTCACAGAATCTGACTTCTCAGTCACATACAAACTAATTGTGGAATACCTGGGGAAATAGTCAGCAAACTTTTCCTTAAAGGACCATATAGCTACTATTTTTAGGCTTTGAGACACAAGAGACAACATCAAGGATATTTTGGGGATAAGTATACATTATTTTAAATGCAACCATTTAAAAAATGTATAAATAAAAAATAGGCAGTGTGTTAAATGAGGTCTGCATCTCTACGTAGAGTATGTAGAAGCCTGGTCTATAAGAACAATTATACCTTTAGAATTAGATAGGGTTTAGGGGCGCCTGGGTGGCTCAGTCAGTTAAGCCTCCGACTTCGGCTCAGGTCATGATCTTGCGGTCCGTGAGTTCGAGCCCCGCGTCAGGCTCTGTGCTGACAGCTCAGAGACTGAAGCCTGCTTCGGATTCTGTGACTTCCTGTCTCTCTGACCCTCCCCTGTTCATGCTCTGTCTCTCTCTGTCTCAAAAATAAATAAACATTAAAAAAATTTTAAAAAAAGAATTAGGGTTTAGCTTCATGATGGGGAATGACAGAATTATTTCAGTGTTAAAGGAAGGAAAAAGGAAATTGTTATATACCTTCTAGCTACATGAAGTGTTACATTACTTTATGAATGTTGTCTTTTAAAAAGCACAAAACAACCTTGTTACTAATATGCTATTACAGTAATATTGTAGATAAAGAAACTCTGCAATTTTTATTAATTTTTTCCAAGGTTATTTATTCATAGTTTTTGAGTCCAGGAATGATGCTGAGTCCAGGGGATGCAGCAATGGAGAAGAAATGAGGCCTGGCCTCAATATTTAGGAAGGGAAAGGAGGCTGGTAATTAAGCAAGAGAGGAACACTTAACCCATAGATAGAGGGCCATAGAGGCTTCTGAGAGGAAGTTTAGAAGTTTGAAGGAATAAGAACAATTGCTTCTGACAAATATAAATGTGTTTGGGAATGTCTGCATATAACAGCCATGTTTGAGGAACAGCATATAGCTCATTATGAACAGAACAGGAGATAAATGAAGACAAGTGTAAGACATGGGCTGGACAAGTTAGCACACAGTGTCAGGAAGAATTCTGCAGGCCTTTGTAGTGGCTATCTGGCAATTTTGAGTATTACTACCTGTGTATTAGAAAGAGTCTCTTTACTTTTAGTGGACAATCTTTTCCTGATCTCAGCCCATGGCTTTTAAGCGAGTTCATTTTCATTCCCAAATTTTTGGTGTGCATGAATTAAGCAAGACTTTTACTGGAACAATTTGGAAAGAGAGTACTGATTTATGCTATGCATTGTAAACTAGTTTGACTAAAAGCTTCCAGCTTTTCAAGCTCATCTTTAACCTCTTTGGGGAAGGACCTACTGGAGAATAAAACCAAGACAGAATAAAGAGCTGTTGGCTAAACCTTAATTAATTAATTGATTGATTGATTGATTGATTGATTTTCTAAATTTAGTGATGATTGAAAATCACCCTGGAACTTTTCAGCTATGATAGCCAACAAATTACCCATCCTTGCTGAAATTGGTTTGATTTGGTTTCTGTAACTTATAACTGCAACATTTCTAATTACTACAGCCATGATAGTTTTTCAAATGTGTTAATCCATCAAAAGCCTCTGAGGAGTTTTGGGCACATTGTAACATTAAAAGATTTGTGGATTCTGTGAAAAAGTAATGATTAGCTGACAAAAGACTCAAATCCACAGAGAATAGTTTGATGCTGGGTGGTGGTATGGGCAAAAGATGCTAGGTAATGGCAGGTGGGAGTCAAAGGAGTGATATTTATCTATATATAAAGTACTAATATGTAAGACTTGGTGACTGATTGGATGTAAGTGAGGGGGAGAAATAAATCAAGAGATAAATCAAGTCAAGGATGATGTTCAGATGTCTAGTTTAAGCCACTGATTAATGACATGACTTAAGATAGAGATCTTGGACCAGATATGGGTATCACCAAAACGGCCTGGTAAATGGAACTATAGGAAAGCATGAACTCACTGAGAGGAAAAAAAAAAAAAAAATTGAGAGGGGAGAGGGGTGTAAGTGATAATTATGAGGAATACCAATGTTTAATGTGTGGTTGTAGGAACACTACAAAAGAGTGAGAAGGAGCAACCAGAGAGTAGGTGATGAGGGTGTGGTCGAGCACAATCCACACTAAAGACGTTAGAGAAACTAAGGGATGAAGCATCCACAGAATTAAGCAGCCAGGAGTTTTCTGGCTCCTTTTGTTCATGTAACTTACCCAAAATTCCTGGCTAAATCTAACCTATCTCTTGAACATTAGCAACCTCCTTGGAGAGACCTCTCCTGTACCTGGGTGGCTCAGTCGGTTGAGAGTCTTGACTTCGGCTCAGGTCAAAATCTCACAATTCCTGATTTCGAGACCCACATTGGGCTCTCTGCCGTCAGCTTGGAGCCTACTTCAGATCCTCTGTCCCCCTCTGTCCCTCCCTCGCTCATGCTCTTTCTCAAAAATAAAATAAACATTAAAAAACAAAAAAGCCTTTCATTTCAATCTGCTCAAGTGTTGCACTCTGTCAAAGACCTTTTCCTATGTAACACTTAGCTAAATCTGTGCTTACTCTGTCCTTCCAAGAAGAGCCTATGAAGGGTGGACAGAACTCATTTCAAGAGTGTGTTTCTCTAGCACCTGTTAGATTGCCTCCAACTCAGTTACTATTTTTTTAAAAAATAATGAATATTAAAAAAAAAAGAAAAATACTGACTTTTTAAATCACAGCTGCTAAATATCATAAATTTAGTGGAGATACATTCTTTCAAAGAAAGGGAAGAGACAGATAATGTATGTGTGCTTGAGAGCTTTTACAGTTAACTCTCGTGTGTCCACAAGAACAGAAAAAAAATAGAACAATCTCGTCAATTAATAACAGAGACAATCTATGTTTTGATGATGTAGCGGGGCTTCTGGACCTATATGGCCTGGATTCAAATCCCATCTGTATCTAGTTAGCTATATAACCTGGGCAAATTACTTACATCTTCTGAACCTTCATTTCATATCTGCAAAATATGGTGACAAAATAGTCCCTGAGAAAATTAATACTGTAAAATATAAAGGCACACATTAGAGCGACAGGTACATAGTAATATGTATTAAAGAGTTTTATATTATTATTATTATTATTATTATTATTATTATATTATTATTCATTTGATCATAATAACATATATTTTCAAAGATATGTCACTGTGAGGATTTTTTCTACTCAGGTTTACACTTTGGATCACACCCTAACAAGGTGCAAGAGTGATATGCAAGAAAGAAATGTAAAACTGATTAGATAAAACAAACACAGAATTCAAATTTTATCTTAAGATATTCAACAAATATTTATTTTATACATGCACATGAGAACAGGCCTTTGTATAAACATTGCTCCTTTTTCTATCTTAACAAAATAAACACAACTATATGTTTTACAGAATTTCAAATTCCTTTCCTGTTGCTACTGCTCACGTTAATCTTAAATCCTCCGTTCCTTCTTCCCCCAATTATAAACGGAACAATAGAGGCATTCTGGCTTTCAGAGAGGCCTATGAATAGTAAAGGATAGCTTGAAGCTTAGATAGCACAGACAGATATTTCCCAAGACGTCTTCTGCTCCTTTACGCTAAGGCAGGAAGCTTCTTGGTGTTCTATTTATTTTAAATATCTGTAGGCTTTTTCCCGTAAGAGTGTGATATTATTTTGGCACCCCTACGGTCATTTGTTTACTCTTTTAGTTGTTCCTCCATGAAGAGATTTGGTGAGGGTTCCTCTCACCTTACAAGTTCCTCTATGCCCTGTGGTCTAGAGGCAAATCCTTGCTCAACAACTATAATCCAGTGAATACCCAGTTGACACTATACCAGGCTGAGGATGTTGCCAAATGATCTATGCACGTTGAAAGGTACACCAGTTTAAATCTTGATAGATTATTACCAACCCCCTCAGGGAGTACCAAGTTTTCAGAGCACACCTGACAGCCATTAAGCAAGTCTGGCTGCCTAGAAACACTCTCTCAGCTCCTAAGGTTGATGGAATGTCTGTACTTAGTAGAGTTGATGACATTTTGTGTCTAGCCCATTTTTCATCACCAGCAGAGTGACACATGATTTCATAATTGGTTCAGTATCATTCACTTTCCCTTACAATAGAACAGCTGGAAACGGATTTGAAATATAAATTTTGTGTTCTAAGAAACACTTTAACTTAGTGTACATGTCGCCCCAAGCATCTCTAAAGTAGGTAAGTAGGAGAGGCAGCATAGTGGCAATTGCTTTATAAAAGTACATATAGACTGTACATATATACATATATACATAAGTATACAAGTACACATGTACATATATACTGTATATATATATACAGTAACTTTTAATGAACCAGAATTAAAGGATTGGTCAAATATTAAGGGCTGATATCCAAAGAAGAGTAAATATACAATTCAGCACCAAAGAAAAATATTCATCCATACAAAGTTTTAATCATAAAATTGAAATAAATTCTGCCATACACACTACTATGCTATCTAAGGATACATTAAGAAATATGGGAAATTGACCTAAAGTATCGGAACATATTTCAGTGGATACCAGTGTAATCCTTTACTGTGAACATTTTAAGCCCCTTTTAAATGACATTGAATCCAGTCAATTCAATTCAATTCAATTCAATTCAATTCAATTCAAGAAACATTCAACAAGAGATCTCTAAGTGCCAAGTACTATAAAAGATGTTGAGTGCCTAAAAAATATGATTAGGATAAAAATCTTGTCCCTAGATATCCAATAATTTAGTAGAAACTATATAAATTCACAGACATAAATGAAATGAAGTGGCTGAAAATCAAGGATTATGCCAAAAAAAATTATGTTTCTAACATCTCTAGCGCTAAACACAGCAAGTTCAAAGTAGCTACTCAATTAGTATTTGTATTATGAAAGAGGGAGAATTATATCTCTTGTTAGGAAGAGAGTATTGAGGAGGAATTAAAATTGCTATTTTTAATTATTAGAGGTTTCTAATTCATGAAGAAAAATGAGAATGCCACTGATTCAACAGAACACTACATTTTTAGCATTCTATTCACAGATACCCTCTTGTCTATTATCAAAACCAGACTAATTAAATTCCACTATTAATTAAATTCCAAAGAAAACAAAAAAATACTAATATGAGAAGATATATGCACCCCTACTTTTATTGCAGCATTATTAACAGCCAAGAAATGGAAGGTTCCCAAACGTCCGTAAATAGATGAATGAAAAAAAAGAGATGTGATATATATGTGATATATATATATGATATATATATATATCATATATATATATATCACATATATATAATGGAATATTATTCAGCCATAAAAAATGAGATCTTGTCATTTGCCACAACATGGACAGAACTAAGTGAAATAAGTCGAAGAAAAACAAACACTATATGGTTGCACTTATATGTGGAATCTCAAAACCAAATGAACAAACAAATAAAAACAAATGAATGTACAAACAAAAAGCAGAAACACATAAATACAGAGAACAAACTGATGGCTGCCAGAGGGGAGGGGGTGGGGGGATGGACAAATGGCTGAAGGGGAGATACAGTCTTCCAGTTATGGAATGAATAAGTCACATGGTAAAAGGCACAGCATCAGGAATATAGTCAATGATATTGTAATCTTACTGTAAGGTAACAGATGGTAGCTACACTCATGCTGAGCACAGCATCACATATAGGGGAACTGAATAACTATGTTGTGCACCTGCAACTAATGTAACATTGTGTGTCAACCATATTTAAAAAAGAAGAAGGAAGAGGAGGAGGAGGGGAATAGGAAGGAGGAGGAGGAGGAGAAAGAAGAAGGAGAAAAAAGAGCCACTCTATTCGTGCATGGGCAATGAATAAAATTCCAAAAGGAAAAGACGAGTCTGGGGAAAGAGCTTCTGAAAAAAAAACCATACGAACATGGGCACAGTGTAAACAAGAAAGCAAAAGATAAGTTCTCTGAAGACTGAATATTCTACTCTGCATTTACAAGAAGGTTTGTATTGGAAAATTGTAGAAATAGAGTCATATAGGTTAATATAAAGTTAAAAAGACCCTAGAATTTTTAGCTATGTAATATGGATTTATTGGAAAATAAATGAGAAGTTACTGAAGATAGTTGAACAAAGTATTGACAGCATCTTTTGGGTAAATGAATCAAAGTAGCAATCAGGATATGCTGAAAATTTTTAATTTATGGAGAATAAACCTTTCAGTGTTAAAGCACTAGCAGGGGTAAGTTTGATTTCAAATTATTACTAAGTTGCCCTGCCTGAGAGTTTACATATCTAGCCCTTAAAACATTATATATTCACAAATCATATATATATATATATATATATATATATATATACACACCATCCCAAATGAGTATAATTCATTATGTTATAGCATATTAAAAATATTTTTTAAATTTTTTAAACATATTTTAAATATGTTTACTATAATATCAAAGAAACCTACTTATGGAACTAGCTATAATTACTTTAGAACATGCCTTTTTGAGAAAGTTTAAATGGTGGATACAGAAAAAATAAGTATTCTGCTCTGAAACATTTTCCTCATTTATTATAATATTCTCCCAATATCCCTCTATCTACTTCCCTAAGCCATTCAGAAATACCTGTGAGGATTGTTCTTTATATGCAGTTTGAAAGCCTCTTATTATAGAAGTAATAAAATCGAAAGGGGTGGTGTCATCTGAACCAAGGTGTATTTAGACACAACAATCTGGAAGAGACCACTTCAGACTTGATTTTTTAAAAGTTTTCTAATGTTTATTTATTTGAGAGAGGGACAGGGACAGGGACAGGGAGAGGGAGAGGGAGAGGGAGAGGGAGAGGGACAGGGAGAGGGAGAGGGAGAGGGACAGGGACAGGGACAGGGACAGGGAGAGGGAGAGGGAGAGGGACAGGGACAGGGAGAGGGAGAGGGACAGGGACAGGGACAGGGAGAGGGAGAGGGAGAGGGAGAGAGAGGGAGGAAGGGAGGGACAGGGACAGGGAGAGGGAGAGGGAGAGAGAGGGAGGAAGGGAG
>NC_064816.1:102024402-102030605 GCF_023721935.1 Panthera uncia | reverse complement strand
GGGACAGGGACAGGGAGAGGGAGAGGGAGAGAGAGGGAGGAAGGGAGAGAGAGAGAGAGAGAGAGAGAGAGAGAGAGAGATTGAACACTAGTGGGGGAGGGACAGAGAGAGGAGACACGGAATCTGAAGTATGCTCCAGGCTCTGCTCTGTCAGCAGAGAGCCAGATGAGGGGCTTGAACCCACGAACCGGGAGATGATGACCTGAGTGGAAGTCAGACGCCTAGCCTCCTGAAAGCCTGAGCCACCCAGGAGCTCCCAGACTTGAATTTTTTAAAGCATATTCCTATCCCCATGTGTCAAGCATAGGTCCAATGGCATCCTCTTTCCCATTGACCCCCAAAGCGACAATGCTCCTAGCCTATCTGGACACTGATCAAACAGATACAAAAATGCATGGCACACACTACCTACAACTGAAATTTGGAGGTTTCCTAAACTTCTCACCTTTGTGCCACTGGTCACTACTTTCTCTCCCCTGTCAAAATGCTGCCACAATCTTTGAAAGTGCCCTTTACATTTCACGCCCACCATCCCCCCTTAGATAAAAGTAAGTCTTCCATGTGATGCTGCTACCTCCTTCCTTCTGTCCCTTCCCCCCTTTTTTCATCCTCTCTCTTTCTCTCCTTCCTTCTCTCCCTTACTCTCCTCCTCCCCACCTTTTGTTCCTGTTTTTCTAGCTTACTTTCTCAGTTTCAGGCTTTTAGAACTAACTGGAATTTCAGGCTTTTGGAAATAATTTCTTTTGGAATTCCTTGCTTTGTTCCTTCTTCTCATCAGGCTCAGTGACATTCATTGCTGTTTTAAATGTGCCTGGGTTTCAAGTACAGTTCATAGCCATCGATACCAGTGAGCTAGGAGATCCATGAAGGCACAGTAACTACAGTGTTTCGAAGCTTATTTGTGCTCATTAATAGCCTGCTCTTTTGTACTGATGGTCAGCTTCGTAAAACACCAACAAAGATAACTGGGGCTTAAAAGAGACCAGCTTAGAAGTAATAAAACTACTTTTAAATATCATTGTTCTACTATGCACAAATAGTCCTTACCAGTATAATGAAACTGCATCCTCATCTACTGAGATTATTCCTCTCAAGCCATTCACATACCTACAAGTAAGATGATGATTATTTATCTGCTCGATTCATCGGTGCAAATGTTCCTTAGCCCACGCAGAGGCCAGATTCAGCTGTGTGGTTTCAGAGATTGGGTTGAAAATATAACACAGTACATGCATTAGAAAAAGGAAATCAGAACATTAAACTACTTGTTTTACCATCTCTGATCCCCCTGAGGCTCAGTGACATTTGGTGAATTTATCTTTCTTGTTAAAAGCAGATTCTCTAACTCCTTGTAGCAGGTGGAGGAAAGATGTAGCAGAATGTTTACAATAAGGCATATAAATCTGTTACATGTGTGTATGTCTGATGAAAGGGAAGGTCACTGCTTAAATTTCAGTTTACTTCCTCAATTTTCAGTTGAATGTTTTCTCCAGTGCTCTGCAAATTAAATATCTCAGAGGACTCTTTAGAAAGAATGAAAGAAGTGGGGGGGGGGGCAGAATCAGAGTGGAGGGGAAACAAACAAACAAACAAACAAAATATAAAATGAGGTAATGGAGAATAAAGTCCTTTCCAAAGAGGACATGCGTATATTGCTTTTTTAGGGATTTCATTCCCTAAGTTTTCAGTTTACACTTGTTTTCATTTCAGCGTTACTAGTATCGTTAGGAATTCTTACACTTGACTGGATTTGCTTGTACTGGATAAAGCCAACGGTGACAATGCTTCCTCTCCTAAAAGACAATGCTCTGCATTGGGCCAGTGTGATTAGTCTTTTGAATTTATGGGCCATGTTTCAACTTCCTGTACAGTTCAAATGCTTCTTATTCCAGATTTTTCTCTTCTTCCTACTTGCTAAAATAACCATACTCTCCCAGGAGACTTTCAATTCCCACTGTTTTCTCTCTCACTGCTTTCCACAGAAATATAGTGCAAGGAACACTAGTCTTTACCAAGTAGTCTTCAACTGCTAATCTTCTCTTTCTACTCACATTCAACCTCTTAGACAAATCCTCAGGTCTTCCTCAAATCAGGATCTTTCTAGGCTCTCCTTAATTAATTAGGTTTATGTAACCAACTGTTTTTGAGCATGTAAAAGCTACCGGACAGTAATTCTGTGCTAGACTCTGAGGAAAATTTTCTTTCAACCTGGCCTAATTCCTGACTACAGGAAAATTTCAGACATATAAGCAGAATGTTTCAATAAAATAATATAAACCCAGATAAAGGTGGTTTCCAACCTTGGCTATCCATCAGCATCACTTTGGAAGCTTGTAAATATCCCAATGCCTAGGCAGCAGCAACTCAGCCTAACTAATACAGAAGCTTTGCGTGTGGGCCCAGACTCCTTACGTGATTCCAGTTAGGGGGGAGAGTTGAGAACGATTATTATAAGTATATATTACATATTATTATATGGTTATTATAGTATATATATTATGTTATATATGATTTATATTATACGATTATTATAAGTATACGTAAGTAGCTGTGAAACACAGGGCAGAAGATTGTAACTCCACCAGGATGTTAGGGAAACCCCAGAAGGGGTCGTGCTTCCACAAGTATCTCAAAACTGAGTTGTTGATTAAAGATCTGGGCCAAAAGGCCTTTGGGATGAAATGTATGGCTTGACATGGAGGAGGGTGGGAAGATGGACCAAATGGGATCCAGAGGGGCAGGCTTACAGTTACAGGATGAGTAAGTCACAGGAATAAAAGGTACAGCATAGGGAATATAGTCAATGGCCTTGTAATAGTGTATGGGGACAGATGATAGCTACAATTGTGGTGAGCGTAGCATAACACATAGACTCATCCAATCACTATGCTGTACACCTGAAACTAATGTAACATTGTGGGTCATACATATGTCAATAAAATAACTAAACAAAAAAAGCCAAAACGATGCAAAGGAAGTGCAAAGAAAACCGCAAGAGGTATAGCTCACGCAGCTTCTCACTGGTAGGTAGTGCTTTAAGGATAATTATAAGTCAGTCAGTCATACTGGACAATAATGCATGAGAAAGAACATTGAGGAATATAAGTCCTAAAAAATAACACAGGTTTTTAGGGTAAGAGGCAGAGGGACGGACAATGCCTGAATTAGAATCCTCCTTCCTTGGACCTCTACAACATAGTCACTAAAGAACAAGGAGGAGATGTTCCAGTTCTCCTGACGTTTTCTTATAGCCTTGTCAACATCATGTCTCATGATTTCTGGCCAGCCACTTTGCTTTTGATATCTAGGCTATAATACTCACCAGTCAGCTTCAGGATCAGACTCCTTTCCAATATAATCTCTTCCTCAGTAACCATCCCTTCCCTGAAAAGTTGTATGCCCTTGTATATGAATGGGATATTTCTTACTCTGAAGTTCCCTATATTTCAAAAACTTTCATATCAAGCCTTTAAGAACTTGGTCTATGTTTCCAAAGTGGAACTTTGGAACTTCTTGACCACTTTTTAAAGGAAATGAAACTACATTTAGAGAGCACTATATAAATAAACAAACATTCATGAACACTGTCAGCTGATACCAATTCAAATGGGACAAAGATTCATTTATTGATTATGGAAGTGATCCTGAGTTTAATTTTGAATAAGAAGGTATACAATTACATAATGTGTCAAATAAAGACATTTGGAACCATTAAGTATTGGGCTCACAGTCACAAAATGATCCATATTTACATCCAGCTTCTCTGTATCTGAGATATTAAACATGTGACCAAATTACAGATAACATTGCATGGGTGAAAAAAAATCTGACAGGACTCATCCCTTCCTGCTACAAGCAAATATAATAAGGTACTGTATTGTTTTATTTTAGCACATCATAACATGAAATAGGAGTGTATAAAAATAAAACCCAGAAGACTGAAATCCAATTTTATAATTGTGTTTCTCTAACTGCTAACAATATTTTGGGTGTGGGTTACTAGATTCCAAAGTCTGTCCAGCTCCTGCATTAAGGAACATTATACTGTTATGGAAAATCAGGGTGAGGATAAATCTGTTAGGAGAAAGGACTCAGGTTGCTAAAAACCGTCCCTACGAGTGGACAAACATGATATCTTAAATACATAGAGTTTTATTATGGATTTTACACGTTCTGTGTCTCTGTTCTCACACAGGAGCATTAGCATTTTAAGGCATTCTATTCATTAAACAAATAATCATTAGCTTTTTCTTTATTGTAGGCCATGTACACAACACTGGTGATATAATAGGTAAGAAAGTAAAGATTAAGGACAGAAAATATATTCACACAATTAGTGCAATGTCACTTGCTTTGAGAGTGGAGAGTACTCCCATTCATTCGACTCTTAGTAAGTTCTTACCTCAAATTATGTCCTGAATTAGGCACAGGCTCTACCATGGAGACCAGGTCCAATTCCTGGTTTGAAGAGTGTGTGGTCTAATGTAGGGTTTCCAAGACTGGACATTCTGAGAAACCTCCCAGATATACTTAGTCACAACCTTTATGTTATATCCAGGTTATGAAAAAAGAAAAGAAAAGAGAAAAGGAAAGGAAAGGAAAAGGAAAAAAGAATGTTCCAGGTGATTCTGATAATTTTCTGATCAAAAATTCTTTCTCCTCTCCAACAACAAAAGAAAATATTAAATGTTATCCTCCTATTAGACTTTGGCATTTAGGCAATATTTACTGTGATTCTCAACTCAGGTTTTTGTCTCCTTTACTTGATCACACTTTGTAAATGCTGCAGAGTGATCAATTTTCTAAGAGACAATGTAAAAAGAAAATATATATATGTATATGTATATATTTGTGTATATATGTACATATATTTGTGTATATATATGTATATATACAAGCACACACAGAGATTTATATATATATATAATATAATAAAATTTCATTTTCATGGAATATAAATATTTTAAGGCTTCTTTTTTTGAAGTATGTTCAACATCTCAATTGCTTTTTGATGTAGAGGTCATTGATGCCTTTTACTAAATAGGTAATGATAGCAATCAACACAAACTATGTGATACATTTGAGATGCTTAACCCAGTTTGGCTCTGATATATACATATGGTGTTATTCTAGTAGAGCATTGAATTATGTTGGCAAGAGTTACTTGTCCATTCTTGGATAATAATACTGGAAAAGCAGCCCAAAACATGTAGCATCTCCATGGGCATACAAACTCAATCACTATGCACATCTATTCATAGAGATTCTTTTTATTTTTAATTTTTTTCTGTGTGCATGATCGCCAGTAGAGACTTCAAGATAAACACTTGAATAAGAGGGCCAACATCAGATCTTGAAAAGGTTCTCTCTACTTTTATGTTACAAGTTATTGACATTTGTTGACATTATTTCATGTAATTTCTAATATATCTGTCATTATAGTGCTGCTCGATTTTGACAAGTTGAGAGGTAAGCAAGCATATGTAAAAGAGGCACTCTTACCATTCATAGAGATCATTAATTTTAAAGGTTCAGAAGAATTTGTTTGAAAGCTAGAAAGTAAGCAATTTAAAACCATTCTTTCAAGTTTGGTGGGAAAGAAAAAACACCAAAAGTTCACAAAGTGTTAACCCAGGTGCCATTTGAAACAGGTTAAATTATGCTCTTCTTAAGAGTTAAAGTAAAACAAAGTGACCTCATTGAAGTTTAATCCTGTCCTTCGATTGCTGTACACTATATTAATTTTTTTTTTCACCAGTTCAGCTATTCCAGTATAACAAATTGGCTTTATCTCCATTGGTCAGCTTCTTCCTCTAATGGAGACAACTTAATGGATTTCAATTCTAAATACAGTATGGTTTGTTTCTGAGTATTAATTTCAACTTTAGTTATTGTGAAAATTATGCTCTAGCTTGAAATTGAACCACGTTGACCACTAAAACAGAAAAGTCTAATATATGATCCAAATTAGCAAATTTTGCCCACACAGCAAAGTTAAGTTGGCTTGACTTCCTCATCCTTATAGACTATTTTGCAAAGCAAGTTCTCCATCTAGTGGTTAGAAAGCTGACAGTATAATCCTATCTCATTATTATTGATTCATGATAAATTTATTTAACTTTTAAAAATAAATTAATCACATATATATGGTAGTTGGTTTTTTTTTTTGTTTTTTTTTTTGTTTTTTGTTTTTTTTTTTTTTT